>NC_085104.1:5764297-5874297 GCF_963422355.1 Corticium candelabrum
CCTCTCCAGCAAATACAGCAGCTCCAGCCAAAGTTGAAGATGGTGTAATGTACGAAGGCTGCATGGTATTCCAAATGGAAACATCAAAACAAGCAGGCTTGCTGTTTGTGAAATTGAGATGATACACTTCCCCAAGACGATTGAAAGAAGTGCTACTGCAACGCTTCTCAAGGCATGAACCAGCATCATCAACAAGTAACGTGTGATAGATGATGTCTTGAAGAGCATTAATTATGACGTCTGGATCATAGGGAACCGTGACCACATCCGAGGAGATGATCTCCAAATGAACCAATTGTATGTCCACACACACACAACGTATAGCATTGGGAAAATCTGGGAGATGGGAATTCCCAGCCAGAGTTTGACTGCAATCACAAATTCATGCGAAGCCATAGCGAGGCCTAACTTTGGCTTTGGAATTGCCCACAACCAGGCTGCGGCATGAATTGATGATACGGTGTTTAGGCAAGCATTATCTCAAACGCTGCGAGATTCTTTGAGATTAGCAAAGATGGAACACTCTATCTGTGACTGTAGAAACTTTTGAGACATAGATGACAAGTCTGTAGTAACTTCCTTATGAAAATCAGCTAAAATGTTCCTAAAATGACTGTGAACTTCATCTTCTCCAGGTATGTATCCAAAAAGTGAGGCATCAGATGTTGTCGTGCTTGTAAATTAAGTAGGTTATACCAAATGTCTGAACATAGTTGGAGTAACAAAAATGAAATTGTTGGGTAGAATTGCAACTGGAAATGAAAGCTGCTGGTGCAGTTGTTTTTGCTTGTCTGAAACCAAGACCTCTCAAATGCATGGGTAAAATTACCTGTTGCCATGCATGATTAGGTAAAGCAGCATATGTATCAATATTTCCAGAGAATGACAAAGACCTGCAACAAATGCAGTAAAACGAGACATGGTATGGTTAGGATGGACAGTTCAAAGAATGTGATTGATCTTGCACAGACCAAGACACGATTGAAGAAGATGGAACTCAATTTGTGAATTGTTGAGATCAGGTAAACGACTCTGCATTTGAAGAACACTATTCACATGTTTGCTAATAAACTCATCAAAAAAGTGATCAGATCCAATTATTGGAGCCTCAATCCTTTGCAGCAGTGTCTAGTCAGGCAATATCATCTCTCTATAGCTACCGGTGTTGCTTGGCAGTACATCTCCTTACTAGCTGACTCATACAGCACCAAAGAGTTTTCTGACGGGAGGCGCCGCTAGACTGCCGAGCAGCATCTAAACAAATGTTCTCAGTCCGTCCGTTTTGGTCATCTCATCGCCCTTGTCAGATTTACAGGCGGCTTTCCTGATGGTCTCGCGCATACTGCAGCCATGCAGACCTTGTGTGCTGATTGAGTATCTTGGAAGCAACTTTGGCAAGAAAAGCATCATTTTAGTATCGATGGCTTCTCCATCTAAACCATCTGTGTCTTGGATAGCTTCAACTCAATATTAAGATGTTCATCATTAATTTTTTGATCTTATTGGTATTGATTGCATTCTTGTGATCCATAGGTTATCATCTCTTCCTAACCATATATATATATATATATATATATATATATATATATATATATATATATATATATATAACTTATTTTAAATATGTTACCATCAGTAACTTCTACAGACAGCCTTGACAAAACAACTTGACATTAAATTGCCACAACCTAACTGATAGCTGTTCATGGAGAGATCTACTAATAGATGAACCAATCAAATAACAGTGTTTTTTCTTGCTATAGTTTTGACTATCTCCAAACTGGTAGGTGTCCAACAACCGAGACAATCTACCAGCAACAGATAAAATGCCCTCACTGACAGAACAAGGTCTCCATGACGACTGTCCTTTATATCTTTCTCCAGCCTCTGCTGCCACACCTGCTCAATGTGCAGCTTTATTGACATATGATGGCAGCAAAGGGTTTCGAACTGAGACATCAAAATTCTTTTGTCATCCAAGTGCAAATCTGGGTGATAAGTGTCACCAGGTCTGCTGTTACCCTCACCATAACAACATTGTTCACGACAGGTGTGACTGTTGTTTAGTAAAAGGGCATGTATACAGACTTGGACAAAATTATAGGGAAACCCCGCTGTGGGTATGTAGTAACACGATACTTAGGTCACAATGTACCAACTATCAATATTGTTAAGAACTTAATAGTTACCGCGTTGATTGTTAGGTTTCTTGAGAATACTGTAGACCCTAAATTGTTTTCTTTACGTTTCGCATTGCGGAAAACGAGACCTAAAAGTGTATGACGTCATGACTACGTAAGCGTCGTAAGTTAGACTCTCTCTGATTTTGTTTAGTGGCTTTTTAACTTAAAAAGCCGGTTTTAATAACGCGAAGGAAAATTGAAGCCCTTCACCAGTTCCTCAGTACCGAGCGTTCCCGCCTCTCGCCCTCCTGATTGCGTCCAAACGTCGCGGAACACTTTCTGCCAAGTTCCGGACACGCGCGTCTGGAATCTGCTGCCACGCCTCTTGTAGAGCATTCCAGAGATCAGCTGCAATTCTCGGTTCGCGACGGTTGGCAGCAGTTTTGAGTTCATGCCATAAGTTCTTGATTGGATTCGCATCAGACGATTTTGGCGGCCAGTCCAACAGTGTGACGTCATGCTGGCGTAGCCATTGTCTTGTTTACCGAGACGTGTGGATTGGCGCGTTGTCCTGCTGGAAGACAAAGTCGTCTCCTATCAGTGCCGCTGCGTCTGTAAGCATGTGCTCCTCCAGAACCTGTTGGTACGCCGTGCTGTCCAAACGACCTTCCAGTTTCACCAGAGACCCCACACCATGCCGACACATCGATCCCCACACCATCACACTAGCCGCGTGCTGGACCGTACGGTCACAACATTCAGGGAGAAATTCCTCACCTTTGCGACGCCAAACGTACAGAGCACCATCGTTTCCTATGCTGGCTTTTGACTCATCTGTAAAAAGAACAGATTTCCAGTCATCCAAAGTCCATTGTGTGTGAGTGGTTGCCCATCCCAGTCGCAAACGCCGATGGTTTTCTGTTAGCAGTGGTTTTTTTCTAGGCCTCCGAGCGTTCACTCCTGTCTCACTGAGACGACGACGGACTGTTCTACTTGACACCTGCTTGCCGGTTTCATCAGCCAGCTGATACGAGAGCAGTCGTGATGGTGCTCTGCGGTTCTGCAGTGCCATTCTCTTCAATCGATGATCTTCCCGGATTGTCGTTGCCTTCCCACGTCCAGATCGTTTTTCATAATCGCTGCTGCCATGGGAAAGCCGTTGCAGGCACTGGTGAACCGAATTCTTGGAGCGGCGGACAAAGCTGCGATGTGACGCACAGAATGGCCAACTGAGTGAAGGGCTTCAATTTTCCCTCGCGTTTTTGGACTCAACTGTTTGCCTCGAGGCATCGCTGCAACTCGTGAAATATCGCACGGAACAAGACTCTGCAACTGCGTGCAGCTGAACGTTCAGGCTAACTTAGCGCCTAAGTTTGGCGGTCTCAAGGGCAGCGGTTCTAGTGCAACTGACATTTTTGCGGCAGCAGTTTGAGATTTTGCTACGTAAAACGCGGACCGGAAGTGGCATGTCAATGTTCTTTTGTTGCTTTAACTTTATTAGTTTTTGCCTTAGCAGGATTTTTTTGTAATTAATCAGTGTCGCATGATTTTTGAATACGTTGAAGTTTGTTTATTGATTAAAATGGCAAAACAATTCAAATTGTGATGACATGCGCGAAATCAATGCGCAAAAACAGATGATTCGCCTTTTTTTCATAATGTTGCTATGAGGACCCACAAAATTGCTTTCACTCTCTACTACAGAGCATTCTTAGATTGTATGCCAAGAATGAGCATCCAAGAGCGATGAACGTGTACAAAGACAAGAAAAGTAGGAATGGCCGTCTTCCTTCTTCAAAGCAAACTAGATGCGCAGTAGGTAGTAAGTACAGCTGCAGTCTTGAACTCAAGCTATGTTACATACTAACAATGGCGCAATCCATGAAAAAAGAAATTCGAGAAACCTTTGGTTTTGCTAGAGAAAAATTCAGTGCCAAAGTTAGACTAGACACAAAAATGCCAGGTGTCCCTATAATTTTGTCCAAGTCTGTATATATGTAGTTAAACATTTCATTACATTAGACAATCACATTTATTTTCTTCAGTATAGGTGATAAATTTGAAATTACCGAGGAGCTGCTATTGAACTTTGATATTTGTCAGTGCACTTTTCGGTCATTCCACTGTTCAGTTTTAGGTTAAATATGAAAAGTACTTTGTGCATTTCAATTTTTGGACCAATTTTAACTAAAAATTCAAAAAATTAAAAATTGAAAATTGAGGTATTATATATAAGAAAATCAAAAATACAAAATTGAAATGACAGCTGGACTTTCAAGTTTGTGACCAAGCCTATTCTTTGATTGTTGGCACTGTCTCCTTCAAGGTCTAAGCTTTACCCACAGCTGACAGACGAACTGTACAAATAACACTGCTATGCTAAAAGAGAAATTAATTTAGCTCAATACATGATCCACAAAAAGAGCAAATGTTTAATTAAGTTAATAATCCTTCCCAAAATAACTTCCTCTCTGCTTGTTAATTGTTAATTGCTTATTTACTATGATTATTAGCGTGTTATAGTTGAGCTGTCTGTAAATCTCATATACTTTCTGTACTCATTTTATCTATTAACTGATTAGTAACCTGTACTACAGTGTACCACAACTAATCCTCTATAGGGCTTGATTATGTGTGAGTTATACAGTTCAATTATCACTTTTGTGTACTCATTGCGTTTAGTATAATTTGTGCTACAACAAGCTAATCGGCTTTATGTAATCATTTATCAAAGTGCAGGTGCAATGTGCTATTCCTATATGTGCACCTGTTCCACAACCCTGATTGCCTTTGGCGTAAGTACACAGTACACCTGCAAGTGTGTTACAAACGAAATCCCTCTAGCGAAAGTGTAAAATTGACGAATTAAAGACGCCACATCAACAGAACAAGACTTTCACAGAGAATTCTAGATGGTTACTGCATAGTTATTAATTAACAGCTATTTAATCAGCTTGTTATTTGACCTGTTTGTCTGTCAGTTGTCACCTAGAGTGTACCTACACCCTGGAGGAGATGGTGCCAACAGTCAAATGTAGGTGCTATGTCACTAAAGACTAAATAGAATATACTTAGCTGGAAAGTGCAGTTGTCATTTCAATTTTGTATTTTTGATTTTCTTATATATATAACTCAATTTTCAATTCTGTAATATTAATTTTTAGTTAAAAATTGATTCAAAAATTGAAATGCACTATGTACTTTCAAATTTTATCTAAACTAAAAAATTGAAAAGTGGAATGGTTGCAAAGTGCACTGACTAGTGTTTCCAATGGCTGATCGTCAAATAGCCAAATGCTACAAACAATTATTATAATGTCACTGGCTATAAAATTGTAATTTGTTCTCGCCAAGTTGGCTAGCTGTTACAGTGTAACGCCTTTCTCTGTATCTTGCAAGCATAGTCGCTACAGCTAGTGCACTAAGAATGGCAATTAGCGCAATGCATATGCATTAAAGCGCCAAGTACTAGAAGGCGATTGATTGCGTATGCTCTATGTTCTGCACATGGCTGGGCACTCTCTTTGTGGCTTCTGCAAGAGTTGAACTAGAAATGAGGTTCTGAAGAAGACAGTGCGGAAGTAAAGTGGAAGGAGACCGATGATAGAAACAACAAAAATGGATAATGACAATGATGACCTCAATGATGCTGAGCATTGAAATGTCGAAACTTCAAGACTGTGATGTTGACAGGATTTTTAAACTTTTGGTATAAGAAGCCAAGAAGGATATGGTACTGAACTCTTGAAGTCTGGTTTGTGGACTAGTCTTGCCAAAGTCACGTTCCTTTGAAAATAACATGTGTCAGATTAATTTGTGACAATTGACAAATGCTGCCGGCCTGTACGTCTGTCCAACCAAGCTAAACTTGAATCAATAGCATCTGTTGTCTTTTAGATTGCTAGCTGTTTAATGTTTGTGTGCAATTATTTCTTGGCTCTGAAATAAAGGGCTTGGCTACAAACAAACAAATTTCTCTAGCCAAGTGGCTACTAATTGAAATTTCCATCGGAAACACTGGCACTGACTGATATTGAATGTTCTTATAGTTTTAGTATTTTTCTGTGTTTGGACACATAGAGGTGAATATTGCTGGTAGGGATTGATATGCAGTCTTTGGCAGACAAGTAGCTTCCAGCGTCTTTGTTCGAGTAATTTTTAACTGCTTCTTGGAATAGTAGGTAGGCCCTCGACTATATCCAGAGGTCACAGTAAAGTTGTTGATTTGGTTTCTTTGAAGATGTTGATGAGATGACTCATGAGTGTCTGAAGGTTTTGTTTTCGGTATTCTTTAATTATAGAATTTGTGCTTACTGCCCAAGCTAGAGTTAATAAGTAAATATTGGTTATTTTAAATGAATCTTGCTACGTTACTAATTATATATAGCTGCTCTGTGTTTACTGAAGTCTCCAATAAGAAACTAATATGGTGGCAGTGCAGCAACCTAACCAAATGTTATAAAACTTATTCTCTAAAAGCTAAAATTTAATTATGAAGTGCACTGGTGATACAGGAAATACCAGGATGCAAGGGCACTCAAAAGCACAGAAGCACTCAGATTTCTCATTTCTAAACAGCCGCACTAGTACAATATTAATTAACGATAAACATGATCAAGACGTAGTGCAATGCATGCTTTCAACACATTTCTATAAACCACGTCAAATCTATCAAAATAAGAATGTCATTGTTGTCTAGATGATACTAGCTTGGCTACAATGTTCACAAAGAGTAGAAGAAAAATGGCGAATGCAAAGAAAGATGTAGAGTACTGAAAGCCAAATGAAGAGGTCAGAACTCCACCAACTGGCCCAGCCACCACTCCTGACAAAAACATTGCTGAATTTGCCAAACCCGTTACTGCTGCAATCAATGCCATATTCTGTTCATGTCCTCTTGAAATGGCAGTGGAAATCATGTATATAGGTACAGAGATTACAGTCATAGATGTTCCCAGTCCAATTACTGCCATCGAGACATACTCAAGCCAAGGTTGAGGCGAGAACGAGAACACAAATGATGGACCAACGAACATCATTCCACATCCTCCAGTGAGTAGTCCTATAGTCATTACAGCTTGTGGGTTAGTGGCATCTATCACTACACCTACAGCAATTGATGATCCAACAAACACTACTCCAAACACGAGAAACATCAGTCCAATATGACTTGCATTCCAGTGAAATATCTTATGAAGAAACAGAGGAAGAGAAGTCTGAAGAAGTGACACAGGTGCATACGCAACAAATGTGTTTGCACAAACTAACAGTACAGGCATCATCATCACAAGTGGCCACATAGGCACTTGATTGACAGCATTACTTTCTTCTGATTCCGCATATGTATCTGACGGGAAGATGATGAGGATTGGGATTAGTAAAAAGAACATACTTCCAACAACGACAAAAGGAAAGGTGAAACCCTCACTATCGTACAAGAGTCCCCCAAGCGGTGAACCAGTAACAAAACCAAGACCAAGAGTGAATGCTAACGCAGACCAGGCTGTTGCAATACGTGTAGGAAAGATCCTAACAAACACAGTGTTACAGGTTGTAAGAAATGCAGCTTGTCCAAATCCCATCACAAAATAGATGACTATGCTGAGCCCAATAAATGGTTTCCATGAATTTATATAATCAACAAAACCAAAAAGTAGGGTACAGCCCGCAACAAGAGAACTCCCAGACACGAGAAGAAACTTTGCACCGATCCAATTCATGTACGTTCCAAAGATCAATGAAGCAATGGCCACAGCCAGCTGATTGCCACCTATGTACACACCAACTTCCGTGTCTGCACTCGATCCTTTCTTACGAGCAGCCACCTGTGGGTAGAAGGATAAAGACAGGTAGATGCACACGTACATGACGTACGAGCAAGCAAGCAGCAGTGCCGCAAACATGTATTGCCGTCGACGTGTACGTGGTACTACTGTAATAGTAGCTTCTCTGCGTCTAGCAGCTTCGATTCTTTCCTCCCCCGACAGCAGAAGAACTGTCTCATTCATACTAGAGGAGGATGCGGTGCAGAAGGGTCCCGGCCTGGAAATCGTACTGTACATCCGCGGGACGGAAGTACGGTACCGACCCACTCAGCTTTGACCAATCACGTGCTGGGATGCCTAAATACTAATAATTACTAGCTTGTTTATTACCTGGTATGATGACTTTTCACGAGTCTGCATGCTGCTTGCTGCTCGTGTAACAACACGGTGCTTGGTCATCTACTAACATGCTCAGCTAGACTATACCTAGATAACTTCTGGTTACAATTTCAGTTTTCTGGCTCTAGTAGCGAACAAATCACTAGCATCATGCATCTAGTCACTGTCATCAAAATTGGCTACTTCGGGATCTTCGATTGCTATTCTCATGAGATGCTTCAAGTTTTCTTGTCAGATAATTCCGAAGTCTTGTCTCTATGACTTAGTTTGATTTTGCTAAAACAGCTTTTGACTTTAGCTGTGTTTATAGGGGCAAGACTTGTACAATGTTAATTAATAGGACTTAGAACAGAAGGAAAAGCTTCCTTAAACGTAGAAAAATTGCTTGTAATAATTTCGTTTAGGTGGGAGAAGTTTAACTGTACGGCGCGCCATTTCTTCTGATTTTGTCTCTGCAAATTCCAAATCTTTCAAGTTTTTTTCAGGTTGAATGTCTCTGACATGCATTGCTTGTTTCTCCATTAACTTTTTCTTTTTCTGTTTCATTTCTTCTGCATGGCGTGACATTAGCCGCATCCATTAGTGACCTCAGGAGAGGTGCACACTTCCATCAAATCGAATATTACATGGTTGACCATACAAATCTGAAAGCGTTTTGTATTTCATTTTTGTCATATATGCCCTAATTTAATTAATAGCTTAGAAATGTATCTGGGAGATTCCAATTAATATCAATATGAAGAGTGGGCGTTGCCATACCATAGTAAAAATTCCCCACCAATCTGAAATTTCTGTATAAAACCCTGGTCAACGTCAGTTATTTAGTTTGTAGAAACATAAATTATTCATATACGCTATGTCTCATTTTCATGCTATTAAAAGTACACAGGTGTTAATTAAAATGTTTAGTGAATCCTCAGATAGATTGTTTCAATGATAGCAGCCTTGATCAAGCACTCAAGTTTCTCTGCATCTGAACATGAACATAGAGTAGAAACATCGATTGCACTGACCTGTTGCTGTAATGCAAAAAGTATCAACAACAAAAAACTATTTAAAGTGATCAAATTTCATTAGTAACTGGTTGCCTATAAATTTTCAAAAAGGTTCCTTTCTCAATTACACTGATTATAATGGTCACAACAAATTGCAGGAAAATGCCGAAAGCAAAGTAAGTTGTGGTGTGGCGAAAGCCATAGGAAGCAGTCAGAGCTCCAGCTATTGGTGAAAACAGGGCTCCTGATAAAAAAGTTGCTGCACCTATCACACCTGCTACTACGCCATTCAATGACATATCTTTTTTGTATCCTCTCGAGACAGCAGTGGCAATTATGTCTGGGGGTGCCGACGTCGTAATCAGCGACAATCCAAATCCAATCAGTGCCATAGCCATATACACAAGCCAGGGCTCAGGAGAGAGAGATGTAAACAGAAAAGACGGCGCAATATACAACAATCCACATCCTTCCATCAGTAATCCTATGATCATCATAACTCGTGGATTAGTGGCATCAATTAGAGCACCAACAGCAATTGAAGATCCAACATAAGTTCCTCCTAATATGAGAAACAGCAATCCAATTTGAGTTGCACGCCAGCCATACGTGTTGCCGAGATACAAAGCCAAAGAAGTCTGAAAACTTGCCAGAGGTGCCAATGAGAGCAATTGATTCACACAAACTACCAGCACAGGTATCATCTTTAGCAGCGCCCACATGGACATTCGATTGCCAGTAACAACTTGTCTGGAAATGAAGTGAGTATCTGATCGGAAGACGAGCAACAATGGAATGAATAGCAGCAACGCTCCTCCTATGACAACAAAAGGAAAGAAAAACCCCTTTGTGTCATACAACCATCCCCCAAGTGGTGCACTGGTAATAAACCCAAGTCCGAGAGCAAATTCCACCACAGCCCAGACAACAGCCACATGAGAAGGAAACATAGTAACAACTACAGTATTAGCAGCTGTCGTAAATGCCGTCTGTCCAAATCCCATCACAAAATAGATAGCAATACTGAGGCAAATAAATGGCGTCCACGAGTCCACATCCTCAAGGAAGCCAAAAATCACAGTACAACCTCCAACGAGAAACGGCGCAGCCAAAAGTATGAACTTCACACCCAGCCTGTTCATGTGCGCTCCAACAACCAAGGCGGCAATGACAGCAGACAGTTGATTGCCGCCTATCATAACACCAACAAGAGTGTCAGCTCTTGATCCTTTCCTAGCTTTGGCCTCCTGAGGGTAGAAAGTAGTAGACAAGTAGGTGCAGGCGTAGTTGAGATAGCCGCATACCAGTAGCACTGCTGCATAGGCAAAACAACGGAGACGTCGGCGGGGCACTGACGGCGTAGGACTTCTGCTAGTTCTATCGACAGTCTGAATGCTTTCATTCCGAGACAATTCATCCATACTTGTCGACCGTGCAAGCTTAGAATTGTGTACAGTCGACCCTCAACGAGTGCGGTAGACACGTGATGCAGACGTCCGCGATCCGGAAGTCGGGTGGGATCTATATTTGCATAATAACACTCTAACACATTAGTATAATTTGTCGACGGGAGGCCGGAAGGATGTAGGCGGGAAGGGTCTGGCTACGCAAGGGCCGTCAGATTATCAGAGCCGTTTATATACCCTGAAAGAAGAAATTTGTGCGAGAGAAAAATTTCGTACGATTTTGCGTGATCACAAGCCCATCGCACAAAATAAATTCCACATATATTTTCCCTTGCTCATGATCTTATTGCGTATGGTCTTATTGCGCATGGTCTTATTGTCGCACAAATTAATTCCACACAAGTAGTGATGTTTCTAGAAAAAGCACAATTTTTCTCCTGCTCAAATTTCTTCTTTCAGGGTACATGTATGGTATACGGCTCTGCAGATTGGTCGGCGGGGTGTTTCACACGTGTGGTTCTCGCTTATTAAGTTAAACCATACGAACCTAGACAGCTAGCGCATGTGGTGTAGCAACCTAGCGCAGAGTTAAGCTGGATTTACAATATGCCAACGTTTGAGCGTCGTGTTGTTTTGCGTGGGTGTGGCACGCGTAGCGTCATGCGCGTTAATTGTGCCTTTCACAATATGATTTCAGCGCGCCGTGCACGTCGCTGCATGAACTGACCACGATTTTCTAGTGGCAGAACTCGAGATCTGCCGAGACCTCCAGCTTGCTCAAAATCTATTTCAGTGCAACACACGAGCCTTTGTACATCTTGCAGCCGATCATCTACAAGCAAGGACAGCTCCCTACACAATCTCGACTAGACAGCTCAACGTTACACTATGCGAATGTTTGAGTGTCGCTTCGCGTACGTTGCGTCGTACTAAGTTTAATTGTAAATGGCTCGACGCGACGCGACGCGTCCAAATAGAACCGAGTTCTATTTGAGCGTCGAACCAGAAGCTGAGCACGTCGCGTCGGAAGTAACATCTAGATTTCGACCAATCACGGCCAACTAAAAATGTACGTAAGGCTTCCGTGAGCGATTATTACTGATTTCGGCGCTATACATGTATTCGACGTTGAGTGGTCTCTAGATTGTGTAGGGAGCTATTCTTGCTTGTGGCAAGATGTACAGAGACCCGCGAGCCACGGAAAACGCACGGAATGGATTTTGAGCAAGCTGGGGTTTCCGGCAGAGTTCTGCCAGAAGCGTGAGTGGTCAGTTCAAGAATTCATGCTACGGCGCGCTGAAATCATATTGTGAATGGTGTGGAGTGACTCTATTAATAGTGTAGTGATGATACGACCCAAGTAGGAATCCGGACCGTTCGCGAATGGGCTAGCCCATTCGGGAATTCTCATACGGGCTGACCATTTGGGAATCCTCTAGCCCGTATAAGAATACGAGGTGAACAGAGTAGGAATTCAGACCGTTCGCGAATAGGCTAGCCCGTTCGCGAATGCGGTCAAAACCAATGTCCAAATAGTTCCGACTGCTTAATACCGATTTACATATTCGTCTTCGGGTCTAGATCAATTTTTTACCGTACAGCTGCAGTACGAGTCCAGTTTTCCGTTACTGAAATTTATGGCAAATGGAATTTGAAAAAATACGATCGCGACAAAAAGACACTGGTAACGCGTGCACATAGGAGTTGTGCACAATGGAATTGCGTGCACACAAAAACACAACGAAAACAAGTCTAGACATGCAAAAGGTTACACTGGAATTGCGTCCACCCAAATTGCGTGAACCCAAATAACCCACAAAAAACTATCACATAAAACACACTGGAATTGTGCGCGGTATACGTACACTGGAATTGCACGCACAAAGAAATAGACTGAAACCATGCACCCTGACATTGTAAAAAAATGGAATTACGCAAAAATACATTGAAATTGTGCACTCAAAATCACGCTGAAAATAGGCACGAAAAATACACTGGAAACGCGCACGCAAAGCCGCACGGTTTACTGAGAAATTATCACAGAAATCTATATATTCGAACGCTATATATGGATGCGACATTTTGTGTTGTAAACCAGTTAGAAAAAAATACGAAATCTTAATAACCCATTTGAGAAATAATGATGTCACGCTGCTTTCCAACTCTATATTAATCTAATCACATTCACAATTCCTCCAAAACCACCAAGAAATTTAAAAACTATCAATAATGCGTAACTTTTTAAAGTAATTTGGTTTTTCTTACCAACCTCGCCACTCTTGCGAAAGCAAAAACATCCACCTAATGTGGACATAATAATAACAATAATAATAATATATTTTGGTTCATATCGCTACAGGTACAGTGCTCTAAAAGATATACACATGCACATAACAAGTAAAAATAGATAGTCGTAGTCATAGAAGAATAAACCTAGAAGAATAAACAGACATAAATTAAAGTTTAATCCAGCTCTTGAAGTCCATGTAGGACAACACCATGATTCTTTTCCTTGTCTCATTGTCCACTGATTGCCACAGATTACCTTGAGTATCCAGAATGAACCCGCTCACTTAGTTATTATTAGAATGAACGGCTCTCCATGCGTGCACAATTCCAGCGTGTTTTTCTGTGCACGATTCCTGTGTGTTTTGTGTGCACATTTCTAGTGCATTCGTGCGTGCACAATCCATTGTACTTTTGTGTGCATGCAATTCCGGTGTCTTTTTGTAGCGAGTGTAATTTTGTCCAATTCAGCTTGCTATAAAATTCGCAAACGGTATGGCAAGTCTGGGGAGCCCATTCGCGAATTGGCTAGCTAGCCCGTTTGCGAATGCGGTCTAAACCAATGTCCAAATCGCTTCTACTGTATGATAACAATTTACAGATTGGTCGACTAGTTTATATCAGATTCTTACCATACACGTGGAGCCTTGACATATATTAAAATTCGCAAACGGTATGGCAAGTCTGAGGGGCCCATTCGCGAATGGGCTAGCTAGCCCACATGCGAATGCGGTCTAAACCAATGTTTAGTTTGTTAGTGGTTATGTGCGATAGGGACAGTAGACTTGCTTAGTTGTGTTGTATGTAGATTTCAATGTTTAAAATAGATGTGTTGACAGACAGGCAAACAGACATACACACACACATACATACATACAGTCATAAATTAACTAATGGACTTGGCCTAGAATGTCAAAGTCAAATAATCTATATAAATCACCATGATTAAGTGACAGTTTTGCTAATTTTAGTCACTTATGCTTGGACCTTTTAGTTTCAAGTTAGCTGATTGTTAAGTAGACTTCAATTTTGCCAATATATCATTGACAGACAGACAGACAGACAGACAGATACTTTATTCTCATATAGACGCTGCTTGTACATACGCTAGGAATTTGTGAAAGCAAACCAGTCCTTGCAAAGTCAAAGATTAACGAATGGACTTGACCTTGAATGACAAACAGACAGACAGATAGACAGACAGACAGGCAGACAGACAGATAGACAGACAGACAGACAGACAGGCAGGCAGACAGACAGAGATCTGAACTAGACAATACACATAACTCAATCATTGCTCAACTCTCAAACTGACAGAAACACAAACAAACAGACTAGCAGGCGGGCAGACACAGTCGACACATGCACATGCATAACATTATACATATGAAATTCAGACACATCTGACCTTTGGTGCAGGCACACAAAGAACTTCTTTCATCCCTAGCACGGGCAGGTCGATTACTGCGAATCCCTTGCTACGAACATAAAATCTGAAACGAGGGCTGTCAACGCGCGCGTGCTTTCCATCTCCACTCGCCAGAACTCGTCGGATTCGCATAGCCTTCTCTTCACTAATTAATTGCGAGTTCTGTTTCGCTGAAAAAGTCAGCAGAAATTCGCGGAAGCTGTCCCGACGGTGATCAGCCATGTCTAGAACTAACGCGTGTTCGTATTTCGCTTGCCTATTCGCGAATGGGTTAGCCCGTATGAGAATTCCCGAATGGGCTAGCCCATTCGCGAACGGGCTAGCCCATTCGCGAACGGTCCGGATTCCTACTTGGGTCGTATCAGTGACAAGCATGGGTAACTATTGTGTCTTCGTAGTGTGTTGAGTTCTAGTGTGTTGAGTAGAGTAAATACAAATCGTATAACACCACATGGCGACAGGAATGGGACTCATACGACTCGAACCGGGTCTTTTCAACTTTCGGCAGCCAGATAACTGGCCGAGGTGGAAGAGAAGATTCACACAGATTCGAATCGCTTCAGGCCTGGCAGACACGGACGAAGTACGTCAAGTGTCCACCTTACTCTACTGCATGGGACAGGCCGCAGAGAGAGTCCTAACTTCCACCAACATCACAGAAGACAACAAAAAGAAGTACGATGAGGTGATTGCCAAATTCGAAGAATTTTCCGCATACGTCGCAACGTGATCTACGAGAGAGAGCGCTTCAATTGACGGAATCAGTCTATCGAGCAGTATATCACCGCTTTGTACGAACTGGTCGAGACATGCGAATACGGAGATTTGCGACATGAAATGCTGAGGGACAGAATTGTCGTCGGCATAAGAGACCAGGCGCTATCGGAACGTCTACAGTGTGACGCTGAGCTTACGTTGGAGAAGGTCAAGAGATCTACAAGACAGAGAGAAGCCGTGAAAGAACATCATAAACATCTGCAAGGTGACGGCATCGTTCATAATATGACGCCGGTGCTCAGCTGAGCGTCAAACTTCAAGGAAACCGCCTCAACGTCGGCGGCATCCTTTGATATTGACGCCGACGTCGACGCTGGAATAGGATTCATTTCGTGTCGTTATGCCCCTCCATAATGGGCAAGTGGGGTCTTTACCCCCATCTGGGCGCCCACCAACCCGGCAGGTGAGCCCAGCGGGGTACATGTTTCCGTGTAGTCCATACGGCGATCAATGACTAGCCAATTCGATATAGATTGCAGGCATTACGGTGACCGCGTACTCGATACAGCACGCCTAGTGGATATCAACGACCACCAGGAAAGCACTGGACGTCATCGTCAACGGACCGTTCGCCAGACCACAGAAACTCCCCAACGACTGAAACGAGTCATAGTCTCATGGATAAAGCTAGGGAAACATGAGAAAGAAAGACAGACAAGTTTCACAATTTACTGTCGTCACTGGGGTTTGAACCCCCAAACCATGGAGTGGTAGCCATTGTCGCTAACCACTAAGCCACGGCGGTGACTTTCTATTATTGACGTCGACGTCGACGGCGGCGTCAATATTGTGAACCAGGCTATAGAGCAAGTGCGAAACGGCGCGAAAAGCGGCACAGCAGGCGGCAAAAGCGATACCACAGGTGACAAATTGCAAGCAAGCAGACACCAGTCTAGCGGCAGACGGTCAAAGTCGGCAACCCCACCTGCGAGACACCAATGTAAGCGCTGCGAAAGGTATCACGCTAGAGAAGCCCACTGTCCAGCACGACAAACCATGTGCTCAAAGTGTAATGGAATGGGTCACTTCGAAGCTCAATGTTTCTCGAAGACAATCGCGACTGTAGACAGTGAGAGTCGAGATGGGGCCTATGTATTTCCAGTGAACGCACCCAAAAGGATCACATGGTCTGTTAAAATTTTAGTAGGAGGCAAAGCGCTAACATTCAAGTTAGATACGGGGGCAGAAGTGACAGTGATCACAGAAGAGGCACATAGAATGCTAGAAAAGCCGAAGTTGCAGAAACCGTCCAAAGCCTTGTACGGACCAACATCTACAGCTCTCCGAACATTGGGACAATTCACAAGTACACTATCAGTGAATAGCAAGACATCAGAGGAGACTATCTTTGTTGTCCAGAGATTGAAAACTAATTTGCTAGGGTTACCGGCTATCACGTCGTTACGACTTGTCTACGGGATCCAAGCGACCACTGCGATTTCCCAATGTTTTTCAGGGACCGGGTAATCTTGGTGATCCATACGAAATCAATCTTAAGGAGGGAGCCAAGCCCTATGCGCTGTACACACCTCAGAATGTTCCAATTTCTCTTAGACAACAAGCCAAAGAAGAACTAGATCGAATGGAAAAGATCGGTGTCATCTCACAAGTGTAAGACCTTACAGAATGGTACGCTGGTATGGTTGTAGTCAGGAAAAAGACAGGAGATGTCAGGATTTGTGTGGATATGAAACCCCTCAGTGAGAATGTACTACGAGAGATTTATCCATACCCAAAGTGGACGACAAACTTGCTCAATTGGCGGGAGCCACAACGTTTAGCAAATCGAAGCTAATAGTGGGTTTGGGAGATACCACTAGAGTTGGAATCTAGGCTACTGACTACGTTTGTCACCCCTCACGGACGGTACTGCTTCAACTTGTTACCATTTGACATCGCTAGTGCGCCCGAGCTTTTCCAAAGACGAATGAGCAAGATTCTTTCGGGACTACCTGGAGTACTATGTCACATGGACGATGTCCTCATATTCGGAACAAGTCAAACGGAACACGACGACCGACTGACTTCGGTCTTACAACGACTGCAAGCAGCAGGAGCAACTCTAAATAAGGCCAAGTAGGAGTTTTGGTGTACACACCGTCAAATTCCTTGATCACATTATCGATGGCAGAGGTCTTAGAGCGGATCCGGCACGGCTGAAAGCTATCCAAGACCTAGAGCGGCCCAAGAACGTATCTGAGTTGCGCCGCTTCACGAGGATGGCAAACCCAATTAGGAAAATTTTCACCACATCTTTTGGAGATAAGCCAACTTTGAGAGAGCTGTTGAGTACGAGACGCTCATGGTTGTGGGAACATCCACAAGAATTGGCATTCACAAGAATCAAAGATGAATTGACTCGTCCTACAGTCCTGGAGCTGTACAATCCGCAGAAGAAGGTGAAAGTATCCGCTGACGCGTCATCACACGGTCTAGGCGCGGTACTTCTTTAAGAAGGCGGAGATAAATGGAAGCCGATAGCATACGCATCACGGATACTGAGAATCGCTACGCGCAAATTGAAAGGAAGCTCTGTCATTAACATGGGCTTGTGATAAGTTTCAAGATTACGTATTTTGTCGCAAATTTCATATCGAGACCGACCACAAGCCGTTAGTTCCTTTGCTTAGTACTAAGCACTTGGACAGGTTACCGCCAAGAATTGTTTGTTTCCGACTTCGTTTGGCGAGATACGACTTCACAATTGAACATGTACCTGGGAAACTGCTTTATACAGCTGACACGTTGTCAAGAGCACCGCTACCAGAACAGATCACAGAGGATTCTCTGCAGGACTTTGTTGAGACCTTCATCAACGAGGTAGTTGCTAATCTACCAACTACAGCGGACAGACTACAAATGTACCGAGAAGCACAAGCTAGAAATGCTACGTGTGCCCAAGTGATGCAGTACTGCCAGTCACAATGGCCCGACAAATGTCCCGTGGTAACCTCTGAGTCTCTAATCCCGTTTTGGAGAGGAAGATCGCTACTAACGGTACACAACAACTTACTCCTATACAACAACCGCGTAGTGATTCCGGACGAACTCAGAAGAGACGTCCTGACAAAAATTCTTGAGGGTCATCAGGTATAGTTCGTTGCAGACAGACAGCAAACACCTCCGTCTGGTGGCCGGGGATAACCAAAGAGATATATCAGTTGGTGCAACAATGCCCCACATGTGCAAATGAGAATCCACATTTGAACTGAACCACTCATAACTCCTTAGTTACCAGATTTTCCTTGGCAAGTCGTGGGAACGGACTTGATGGAGTTAAATGGAGCTCACTATCTGTTGTTATTTGCACGGATGTACGTAAGCTGGCGCAGTTGCGAAAGACAAATCTTTGAACTAAATCTAACCTGAATAGATAAATAGTCCTTATCTAAAATATCTGTTACTGATGATGCATGTGAGCATAGCGGTCACAAGCATCGATCGACGTAATTCGAGAATTGTTCCTGATGTGCATGTCTCTATATATGTCTCTATTTTCTACGCCTCGCCAAACGTTGACGGTAATGAAGCCTATGAATTTGTTATTAGATACAGTAACTGTACACAACTTGATCTTTAGATATATGGCCACACGAGACTAGCATGTTCCATACTACATATACATATGTATGATGAACGCTGCGTCAAACAGGTTTACTTTTGTCAGTCAATAAAATGATTTCAACTAATTATGTAGATGATTGTTCTTTATTCTGTCGTCATAGAAGTATCCATAAAAACCATGCCCAACTAAAGACCCATCCGACCAGAACGTAATAACCAATTCTCGTTGCCCTCCTACTACAGGCAAATCCTTGGGACGTATCAATCGGTGCACGTGCCTATTTGGCTGCCCCCAGAACACGTTCGATCGACCGCTCGCAAACTCAACGTCCAGCTCGATATAATCGCGGTCTCTTCGCTCGGGATGAGTCGCTCTCTTGCATTCGTCGTAGGATACGAGAACCCCGGATGATTGATCGAGATGAATTTTGTTGAATTTCAGAGCACTGACGCGTGTGACAATGAAATGATATTCACAGACGGTATTTTCTGCGTAACCTTCTAACGCATACTTACGATATCTGCACAGAAAAAAGGCAGCACTGCATGTAGTAGTTGCTAAGTTGTATGAATAGATAAATAGAGAGAGAACAGAAGATGGAAATGTAAATCAATAAATGGCAAATCGAATAAATCATGCAAAAAATTAGAGTCATTTATCAAATCGTCTAACGTCTAGAAAAGACAAATAAACAGAAAACTAAATTTGTAAATTGCACTCAATCCAAAATATCAAATAAAATCGTATTTTCTATTTCAAATATTCATTCTTAAAAACTGATGATATGACGTCATACATACAAGTCAACAAGTAAGAGCGCGGTTCTTGCAGATGTCAACAGGAAATACTAAATGGAAAGCGAGGACTGTGATTTTGCTAGAATCTGAAATTTCGTCGTACAAGCTAGATCACTTGTGTTAGTTGAGGTAAAAAGAAAGCTCGAAATTTGTATGTTTCGCTTGCCTTAGATGCACGTATCAACTGGCATCTTCTCTCGATCTTCCAACTGCGTTTTTTATTGTCGTTGTGAGAGTCAGTCTCCTTTATAACGATGTCATAATAATAAAATGCTGTACACTGCTTTCAAACTTCTACTCACTGCATGTACCAGGTTTTTGCGTACATGCCTAGACGCAAGATTTGGGTCTGACAGCTAGTACTCATGTACGCATGCAAACGTTCGCATTATGAAAGAGACCATCGATCTGTCTGACAGTGTTCACGAGAATTTGTGTTACTGTACTACTGTGGTTGGTGTCTACGACATGGTCACACTCATGCACATTCTTGAAAGCAAATTGACAGCCCGCAGACAAGCTAGAAATTAATCGCCTAAGAGGATTTCTGTCTACTAGACGTGACCTCTGACGTCGACAGAAAACAGTTGAACGGATGAAGTACTCCCACACCACCCACAATCAGAGAAAATGCGCGAGATGTCAAGCAACCACAAATGCGATGGTCGATATTTGGCCTCATTACTGTAAATCTCTAAAATGTACACTGTTACTAGCTATTGCTACTTTCCATTTGCTGGTATGATGTGACACGGGTGATTGTAATGAAAATATAACATCATCATCCATCATGACATCACCAAAAATAACAATATGAAATTTTTGATAAAACCCTATAGATAATCACCTAGTATATTTCATACACCTTGAATACCTCTACAGTTATATAATAAATGCCTTTATATTAATTAAAACAACCAATAACACTATTAACAAAAACCAAAAAGAACCCAGTCAAGTACAGTAACCATAGTGCACATATGCAAAGACATTACTCACAACTCGGTAGAGTTGAGAACGTGCATAGATTCAGAGATCGGAAATCGGTCACCCATTGGTTTCCCTTTCTCAAAGACAGAGCTAGTCACAAATCTGAATAACAACAAATGGCAACAACCACAGCAGTTTTAAATCAACATCTGCCAGCCAGATTTTTAGCAATCTACTGCAGCATCACTTCAGATCAGGCGTGAACTCCCTCTTGATTCTTGATATCACATAGTAACACTGCACGTAACTGAAAGCAACCAAAACTCTGACATTATAATTCATAAACTGTATGCATGATGTTAAACTGCTTACCTTTGCGCCAGTAGGTCGTCACAGTAGCACATTAAAATGAGACCGAGAGCGAAGCGATGCCTAGCATTCATGTTCGCTAGCACTCTACGTTCGATCCGAACCGAGATGCTTGAGAACAATAGTGGCTAACACCAGAACGTTAAGAGACTAAATTAGATACGACAGCTGACCAACACACTGAGGTTAGCAACGACATCTGAAGATAGTAATTACAATGGATTACCACGGCATGTGTTAATTAATTATATATAATTTAGACCATGGCTTTCCCAGGTCCATGCATAGCGACGCCACTGTTGGAAATTTAATTAATCAACAAGGCGTCAAGAAGGGCAGGGCCTGCGGTACAGGATCTGTCTCTTCTATAGTTGTCAGTGAAATGTCCCTTTCCCTAGTTATAGATAACTAGGCAACTAGTTCTAGTTCTAGATCACAGTACTTAACACTCTCTCAACACAGTGCTGCCACACCCATCACTTGATTTTCAGCATCGTTGCCCGCCAAACTCTGCAAGGTTGTTGTCAACAAACTAGCTAAGAAAATTAGAGACCAACGACCACAAAAAAAGACAAAAACTTTGCAGACACGATTTACAGACTAGGACACTTCCAGCATCAACGCGTTCAATGACCACGCCTATCAATCTTGTAAAACGCGATGCAGCTACCCATGACTTCTGTGACACTGCACCGTGTCGGCGGATGCAGCGACTTGTGACACGTACGATCTGACGCGGTGACAGGAATTGCACTAGACCAAGAGACGGGTGATGAGAAGACATCGTGCACAGTAGACACTATACACTAACATGTCCAGGCGATAGTCGACAATCTCTATTATCTCTAGATAACGCAACCAGTAAATGCGAGTAGCAAATCAGCTTGTACTGTATAGTTAGGTAGGTAACTACACAGTCACATAGTTTGATCTAAAATGCTCACGGGGAACGCAACGTGCACGCGTCCTAGTTACCTCAGTCTAGATGAGTATCCGTCAACATCGTTGTACGTACCTCATATCGCCTACGCAGCGCAGCAAACGTCGATCATATGGTGGTGTGAAAACACCCATTGATCAAACGACTGAGCTAAACGTGTCTACATGTCGTCATTGTCGGGAATTTGCTTGGTCTCAACTCACGGTATAAAGCTCACAGCTAAGAGTCAGTTTGATCATTGTCGTTTTCAAGAATCGCAGCAAACTCTTCGCGTTTGATCATGAATGTGTGGTATCACTTTGCTCTCGGCTTTCTCCTGGTATCTGGTCTAGGCTTCGTTGAGAACGTATTGGCGGGAAAGTAAGCGATACGTTGGCAGCTGACATCATATACATCATTTCATTGATGTGTTTCGTTGCTGCTATAGCTACGCGCAGTGCTTTAATGTAGTATCAAGAAGAACACAAAAGGTTACGTCTGATTTACGGTATGGCACGTGCAATTTAATGACTTGCTAACTCTTTTAGTTTGTTGTAAGTCTCACTCGTTTGATACTCTAGGCTTGTGGCTAAGACTTTTTATGAAAAGGGAACACCTTTGGGCGAACCATTTGCTATCTCTGATTCAATGCAAGTTCTCGATTCTACCGAATTGTGAG
Source organism: Corticium candelabrum (assembly GCF_963422355.1). Taxonomy (NCBI): domain Eukaryota; kingdom Metazoa; phylum Porifera; class Homoscleromorpha; order Homosclerophorida; family Plakinidae; genus Corticium; species Corticium candelabrum. Next base: position 5,786,737 of record NC_085104.1, read on the forward strand.
CATTAGGATTTTGATGTCATTTTATCTTTGCATGTTTCTACCGTATACTCTCGTTGTCGTCGTAATGTTTTCTTGCATGTGTTTCCCTAATTTATCGTTTGATAGAGTGGTGTTTTAGTGTTCTGTTGGCGGGTTTGTTTTAGTGTAAGATATAATAGTAGCTAGTCTACAGGTTGGTGACTACGTAACTGAAATATATAAGCCCACCATCCGCACGGGCAGATTGAGTAGTCACGTGCATTACTTACTCACCCGGATAATTTGTTCTCCAATATAAGTATTCCATTAACTACTAATTAATGTATTGTCTCTGCACTTTATACGAATCTTGCCAATAGCTAATCAATACAAATTTGTGGCTTTTCGAGATTAAATTCGTATTAAAGGGAATTTTTGTATCCTTGCATGCAGAATAGCTTCCATACAAGAAGCTGTTAGTGCGATGGACTATAATCCCGGATGTTCACCACTCCAGTGGCTCATTTGTGGACCCGGCCTACTACAAACACTCTAGTACGATGATTCAAAGCGTTATCTCGAGTAGGTCTTTTATGCAATTTGCTTAACTAACATTCATATAATTAGTATTTAGTTTGTTTGCAATGTTTACACGCTATATTTGCTTGCAATGTTTACACGCTATACTTGTAGTGCTCTTTGCTGTCTGTCAATACATATATTACATCAACTGCAAATCACTAAAGTAAAGTCTAACTACACAACAATTACAAGCTCCTAAAGTCTTCAAGCTACATCTGCACGTATCTGTCTGTCAAAGATTTGCTTGTTGTATCCTCTAGAGTGTAAATCAATAAAACAATGTCTGTCCGTCCGTCTGTCTGTCTGTCTGTCTGTCTGTCTGTCTGTCTGTCTGTCTGTCTGTCCGTCTGTCTGTCTGTTCTCTTGACAGTGTTCCCTTGTGATCTGGAAGAAGCTGAAATCATTCATGATGAGTTGACCAAGAGAACCTTCATAGGCATTATTGGCTTTAGTCACCTCAGTGACACTGCATGGAAACAAGCAGCCCTTAAGACCAGTTTAGGGATTTGGTCTAACACAGGTCAGACAAATTTCTAATGCAGCTTACTTATCTTCATGGTGTCAGACTATGAACAAGTTGCCTGGTCGTTTCTCATCAATGTCTGACTTGGTCAACTATCTGAAAGAGTCTGAATCAGTACTAGAATCAATTGGTTCTACTCTAAAGTCAGCGTTTCAGTTATTACCACCTTTGCCAAAATCAGTCGACAATGAATCAGAGGAAAATCAGTCCATGAGGACTTCATTTCATACCCACGAAAGTTACAGTGCACCAAGATTGCCAGCAGTAAAGTTGGTGACCTGCTCGCCCATGTCCCCTCTGGTAGAGATGCAGCAAGGTTACGATCTTTACAAGGAAAAGGCGCAGGACCATGGCTAGAAGTAATACCGTCTTCTGGTAAGCACGCACTTAATTAAAGCAAACGAGTTTTCCATTGCGTCCTATCTAAGACTGAGATTGCCTTTGCCATTTATTGAATGGGCGAATGTTTGCGATTGTGGTCGAGTTATAGACCTCAAGGATACCACCTTTTGGTCTGTAAGTATGGAGGTGGTCCTGTTTGGTCCCATAACTCTGTTCTCCATGGCTGGAGTGAATGCATGAGTGACCTACATATTCCACATGAGAAAGAACCAAGAAATCTATACGTCAATACTGAGACATTACATTCTTTGATGTAGAATCAGGACAAAATCTAGATGTTGACATATCATTGGCACACCCATGGAATCAAGGCATTCTAAAACGACCCAGCAGGGAGGATGGGTTTGCTGCCCGCACAAGAGAAGAGAAGAAGACCAATAAGTATACAGGAGAAATTCTACCAGGAGGGACGTCATCAAAGTGTATCTCATTAGTGTTTGAGCACTTTGGTAGATGGGGCCTGCAAGCCGATGCCTTCTTACACACTCTCTCAAAACAGTGCAACCGTATTGAAGAAGACCCCTTTCGTAGTGCAGAACAATTCAAAACTTTTTGGAGGAAACGGTTTTCTTTGATTCTTCAAAGATGCAACTCAAAAGTAATCCTCAAAAAGTTGTCAAGAGTTTCAGAAACAAAGAATGACATGGACAAGCTTTTTGACTTTAATGTACAGATCCAAATCCACTAATGTTTTCAAGTATTTCGCTGTGAAGGACTGGTTCATCATAGAAGTCTAGGATGTGTGCAAGTAGAGGATCTGTAACAATAAAATAATCTGTCTGTTTGCTTATAGTCTTTCTCGATTTGTTCTAAAATTTATATGTCAGCGGGTTGGGTTTATTAGCTAAACGGATAACGAACAATTAATTTTTTTGTGCAGGCACGGTAAATATGGGAAAGAAGGCTATGCCGAAAACATCGTTTGTGAGTACCATTTCATTGTCAAGTCTGTTGGCGTTTTAAAATTTCACAAAATTCATCTCGATCAACCATTATCGACCAAGTTTGGTAATTTTGAATCATTCAATGAATGCAAGCAAGCAGCTCATCCCGAGCGAAGAGACCGCGACTACATTGAACTAAACGTTGAGTTTGCTAATGGGAAATCGAACGTTTTCTGTGGGCGACCAAATCGACACATACATCGTCTAATAAAGAGTATGGATTTGCCTGTAGTAAACGGTCAACGAGAACTAGTCATCACTTTCTGGTCAGATAGCTCACAAACAGGAAATGGTTTCTATGGCTACTATTATGACAAGAAGCAATCTTAAAATTTATTAATTAAGTAATTAGGCAAGGCCAAAGACATGTACAACTACAGTGACATAAACTGAAAATAAGTCTTTAATTGTGCCTAAAGACTTTTGCTAAAGAGAAAGTGTTTGATTTTTGTACACTATTTAGGTTTTATTACGGTCTGGTTTGTATATAAAGCAGCTGTACTAGTAAAGTACACATAGTCATTGGCTGGTGACATTAAGTTTACATGACAAATAGATCGAATGTAAGATCACGTTTCAGTAAAAGGTCTAATTAATTATGAAGTATAAGAAGCACCGGTGTATAGCGTGGTTTCAAGTTTGGGGCTGTCATCCACGCTGCAAATGAAGCCACGCTCATTTTATACTTCTTACTTCTACAGTATAAACGTCGGCCATTACAGGGACAGTGTAATGGACAAAGATGCATCTGACTGTTTGGTAACCTGAGAGAAACATGGTGCTTTTGCTTGACACGCCTACAAATTGAGATTGGACTCGATCTGGAAAGGGTTTAGCTCATCTCTCCCTCCCGACGCTACTCCAGTGGTCTGTTTGTACAGTGACGCCAAAACGCGAAAAATAAGACTGTACAGACTGTATCTTCGAATGTAATGCCCGTACCTGTCGCAAACATCTCAAACAGGGAAAGACTATAATAATTATGTATACAACTCACAAACACCTGCATGGAAATAATTATAGCAGTTAAGTCAAACTTGGAAGTCTTGTTGCTAACGTTCACAGCAATGTTCGTACCATTCTAGGGTCTAAAATTTCACATTGAGACAACCTAATTTTAGTCTTAGAAACACGCCAAAATTGTTTACGACACATGTATATTCTTGATCCTAGAGGGACGACAAAATATCGAGATGACGTGTGCATGGCCATGGTAATTAGTTAGTGGATGCAGCAACATGTCGGACGAGACGTTACGTAAGAGAAGGGATATGGCAGACTACATCACGCTATTTTCTAAATTGCTCGATGGGCTGCACACTTGTTAGAGTGCAACAGTACAAACAACGGATGATTGCATGTCTGTATACTAATTAAAAGAGAAACTGCTGTGTACAATCTCGATTTCAGACCCTGCGGCGTGCCGCGTGAATAATCATAGACATGCATTTGTCATAACGTATAATTAAGCTAACATGTTAATGTTATTACATTCAAGAGTTGTTTTATTTTTTGGAAATTACTGGATTAGTAGTTACCCAAAGCTATCAAATGTTGTTACGTTAAAAACGTATACATACATAAGATATATATATATATATATATATATATATATATATATATATATATATAGCTAGGTATCTAGATGTTGCCAGGCACGTAATTGGACAGCAAGATGATAACAAGCTCACCGTTACTTGACCTAAAATTTAAATTCAGCAAGGTCGTGCGTCATTGTGGCAAATTTTGTCATCACAGCTTTAAGCAGCACAACATTCTGCTAATTAGACCATTAATTGTTGTCACAGATCTCAGCAACTTCAGTTTTGTATTATAAACGTACGGCAATGCTTCTCTCTCCTCTGAATTTGTACTGCTGACGTCGCACTGGGGAGAAAGTATGCACAAACCTGTTGTATATTAATTAATGCACATTTAGATGTTTTTCAAATTTCAGCTACGTGCAATGTTTCAATGTGACAATTAGCAAGACTCTTTGAAAAGATCGATAACCTTATCTATAGATATAATTTACACGCTGGAGAACTGAAGTAAAATTCGAACTCTTGTTGTAGCTAATCATGTCTATAGGCTTAGGCTAGAACATGTTTTTGAAACAGGAGGACCGGTTGCAGCAGTATTGCTATCTTAAATTCGCAACATGTTTTCAGCTCTATATATACTGATTTGTAAGTTACTTTTTGGCTGGATCCGATAGTTTTAATTTTTGTTTGGATTTACTATTTTTCGTGCTTTACTATGCTTACGTCTTCGTCTAGTTTGTCTTCTAGATGTATGTAATGACATAACAGTGCTGAACCCTAGCTATAGGCGACGAGAAATTGACAGTTCCAGGTACTTTAGGTGTACAGTAGACTTAGCAATGTGCTTCCAAACGCACTACAACGCAGGAAACTTACCAATGGCGTGTGTTCCTAGACACTCAACGATTGATTTTAGGTTAATAGCCTAGGGTTAACAACACCAAACAGTTGATGCATATGTACTGGCACGCACCTACAAACCTTTTTTTGCAAGCATAAACAAATTAATTAACACCACGTTCACGCCACTAGACACAAGCATCCCAAAACTTGTTTAAACAGATGGCTGAGTCACACTAAACACTTGTTTATACAGGTGGCTGAGAAAGACAGGCAGTCTTATCATCAAACCAGAATGCAAGAGAGCGACTCATATAGAGCGAAGAGACCGCGATTATATTGAGCTGAACGTCGAGTTTGCGAGCGGTCGATCGAACGTGTTTGCGGGCAGCCAAACAGGCACGTGCACTGATTGATACGTCCCAAGGATTTACCTATGGTAGAAGGGCAACGAGAATTGGTCATTACGTTCTAGTCGGATGGGTCTTTAGTTGGGCATGGTTTCTATGGATACTTCTATGACGACAGAATAAAAAACAATCACCTACATAATTAGTTCAAATCATTTTATTGACTGACAAAAGCAAACCTATTTGACGCAGCATTCATTATACATACGTATATGTAGTATGGAATAGGCTAGTCTCGTGTGGCCATATAACTATAGATCAAGTTGTGTACAGTTGCTATATGTAAAAACAAATTAATAGGCTGCATTACCGTCAACGTTTGGCGAGGCGTAGAAAATAGAGACATACAGTATATAGAGACATGCACATCAGAAACATTCTCGAATTACGTCGATCGATGCTTGTGACCGCTATGTTCACATGCATCATCAGTAACAGAGATTTTAGATAAGGACTATTTATCTATTCAGATTAGATTTAGTTCAAAGATTTGTCTTTTCGCAACTGCGCTAGCTTACGCACATCCGTGCATTAACTTAACCTGTACACGCGTACGGTATCATGCTGGACATGCATGCGCGTACAATGTTTAGCCAGCGATGTTTGCTGATTGCATAAAGTTATCTGATTTTTGGAGCGCTGTTCATTCCACAGACCTTATCGCAAACAGTTTTAACTCTATCATAACTGAATCGCGAAGATACTCATAATTCCGAACGCCTTTCTGCATGATAGACTTGACTCTACAGTACTATGTACAAACGGCAACTGTAGATATAATATGACAAAATTGGGATTATTCAAATCGGCCATCTATGTCTCTTTTCCCCTCAAAACTGCATTTGTGACAGCAAATACTCTAAATGGCCATATCTAGATTCTCATGTAGACTTCTTTTTCAGAAACATTTTTATGCAATCAAACATTTAGCTGCGTTCGATTTGAGCGAATCCGTGCAAGAATCTTGTTCCAGAACTGTACGGCGTCTTCACTGTGGGCTAAAGTGACAGCGGGTAGTTTGATTTCAACACGTTTGTTATCATGTGTTCTCTAGACTAAACAGCGTGACACGGTACGTGTTATGTTTAACACAGCATGTGTGTGTTGCTTCAACTCATCATGTGTTGATTCAAACCTCACTGTTTAGTTCTACCAGGAGCATATAAGCTCCGGTTCTACACAGTGGATGTATACGTTATTTCAACACTCTACATCTGTGTTAGCTATATCAACCAGTGCGCATTTAATTTAATTAACATTTGTCTTGTGTGTTACTGCAACATTCTTTTTACAGTGCTGGTTTAGAGTTAGGCAAGGAATCCGACCATCCACGATTCTCTGTGTGTAGATGCTCTTAAGATTATGGCTGCGGTACGCGAAGGTGTTCTTACTTGTGCAGCGTTACTATGTAGTTGACTCCCGCTGTTTATCATTTCAATGATGTTTTTGCATAATAGTGTTTAATATCTCCAAATTTTATGTATACTAAGACAGTGTTCTATCAGACCTCTACATCATTATGGAAAATAGGGTGGGATGGTTCTTATACTAAAAGTTAATTAATCACATTGAAACTTGCCTAGATCAGACAGCTTGAGATTGATAGGTTCAACAATCGATTTACGTACGGAGCTGTCGAGCGGGGTTCTAAATAATAGTTTTAGGTCCTGTATGGAATTTCAATTTAAAAATCAACTATTAAATTTAAAATTAGAAATTTAATTAACTGAGTATTAGAACGACGTTAAAATAAATGGTTGTTTATTTGCTGCATAGATTGCCATTTTGGGGCTACTTCAAGATCATATTCCTTGCATGGGCAATGTATGGTGCACTTCCAAAATTAATATGACTACTTCTTAGAGTCCTAGTTCTTACAAATACCGAGACAGGGTAGACGGCACAAGTTATAACAGACCAGTACCTTTGCAAGCATCAGTTATACTAGTTTCAAAAAGTGTTTCATGTCAGACTCTACCGTAAAATAGTAAACACTTAGCATATGTATACATGATACCCAAGGTCTATATTAAGTAAATTTCAAATATTTCTTTGCTACTAGCAAAAGCTATTACAGAAAATTGAGAACAACGTCACAGAAATCACATATGAAGACATACATTTTAGTGTTAGCAAGTTATTGTTACTTCGAGTTCAAGACCATCTCCTTTCAACTACAGTAGTCACTATGGTTACAATAAAGTGAAGAAAAATGATAAAAGCAAAGTAAGAAGTAGACTGACGAAAGCCAAAGGCAGCCGTCAGTGCACCAGAAATTGGTGAACACAAAGCTCCTGAAGAAAATGTTGCTGCATTTATTAGACCCGATACGACTGCAAACAATGAAATATTCTTTTCATAGTCTCTTGCAACAGCAGTATCAATCATGTCTGCAGCTGAAGGTACTGTAACCATAGCCATTCCGACTCCATTCAGTCCCATTGCTAAATACACAAACCAAGGTCTGGGAGAGAGAAATGGAAACACAAACGATGGACCAATCAGTAACATTGAACAACCTTCCACTAGTAATCCTATAATCATTACAGGTCGTGGTTTAGTGGTATCTGCTAGTACGCCAACAGCGATTGCTGATACAAGATAGGCTCCTCCCAATATAAAAAATGTCATGCCAATTTGAGATGCACTCCAACCAAATGTATTGGAAAGAAACACTGGAAGAGAAGTTTGAAAGAGTGCTGAAGGTGCAAATGACAAAAACTGGCTCACACAAACTACGAGTACAGGCATCATCTTTACCAGTGACCACATGGTTGCTTGGCTGTTAGAGTCAGTTTGTCTGAATATTATGTCGGTGCCTTCTGCATCAAAGATTAACAGCAATGGGACAAATAGCAGCAACACACTTCCAATGATAACAAAGGGAAAGAAGAAACCCTCACTGTCATACAAAAATCCCCCAAGTGGTGTACCAGTAATATAACCAAGAGAAAGAGATAAAGCCACGACAGCCCAAATAGTAGCTATACGAGAAGAAAACATATCGACAAGCACTGTACTTGCAGTTGTAGTAAATGCAACTTGTCCAAATCCCATAACAAAGTTGATAGCTATACTGAGTCCAATAAATGACGCCCACGTGTCTATGTTACCGACGAAGCCAAAAATGACGGTACATCCTCCAAGGAGGAAAGGCCCGGCTGTGAGAAGAAATCGAACTCCAATCTTGTTCATGTACGCTCCAACAATCATTGATCCAATCACAGCAGACAGCTGAATGCTGCCCACCACTACACCAACCTCCGTGTCCGCTGTTGACCCTTTCTTTTTGGCGGCCACTTGTGGATAGAAGGGAGACGACAAAGAGATGCAGATATAGGTGAAATAGGCGCACACTACCAACACGGTCGCAAAGACAAACCGACGTAAGCGTGGTTGTGAGCTCGTAATACTTTCGCTGCTTTTCTCAATCTGGATGCTTTCTTGCTCATTCATAGCTAAGCGACGATGCGTCCAAGGCAATGCATAGTCGAGAGTACCAATTGGAACAAAGGCAACACATGCCCGTATAGAAGAATCCCTAGACACAACAATTACCGTAAGAAAAATATATTGTACTAGTACTACCCGCCCCTATGGGCGGTGGCAATCTGGGCGGTGGCAATCTATCGTTGTACGCCACTTCTGCAAAGAAGACGCACCTTCCGTGACACACGGACGCACGCACGGACGCAAAAGCGGCCCGGTGAGCCGGCGCATCTTGCACTCTGGGAATTAGAGGATGGCGTACAGTGGCTGACGAGCGCACGTCACATCCGCGTACATAATCGGTTAATGGATTGAGCAAACAAACTCCGGCTCATCTCATTTCAGAACGCCAAAGTCTACAGCCAGCTATGGCGTGCGATCTCTGCCAAAACTCCCACAACGCAAACAGACGTCGGGAACACAACGCAAACAGACGTCGGTTGCATGCACAACGCAAACAGACTTCGGTAGCACAACGCAAACAGACTGCGGTTGCACAACGCAAACAGACTGCGTTAGTACAACGCAAACAGACTGCGGTAGCACAACGCAAACAGACGTCTGTGTAGCACAACACAAACAGACGTCGGTAGCATGCACAACGCAAACAGAAATCGATAGCACAACGCAAACAGTAGAAGCTGCAGAAGTTCATTTCTTTTGCCCGGTCAATGCGTATTTATGATAAATTGATAGTGACGCATAGTCACTCTAGAGAACAAGTCTAGAATCATTTGAGAAAATAATGGGTATGTAGGGATGGGTATGTGAGTGAGGCGCTACATAGCCTGGCTGACAAAAGTGAAATGTGACGCTTTTCCTAGACGAACTAGATTCTGAGACTAATGTCAGCGTTAGTAGTCTGGCTACAATTCGGACCGTTTACATTCTAGTGTTAGGTGGCCGGTGTTCTGAGATTTTTTACTGAGTTATAAGAAATCTGGATAGAACGCGTTTGGATACTGTGTATGGGCAAGCAGCAGGATGTACGCATTGACCTTCTAGCAGACAGTGATTCATTTGGCATCGACGTCTATTTGGCAATGAAGGATATTGCCTTATCTCAAATAAGAGATCTTTGAATAGAATTTGGCTTAGTATTGAGTTGTCATGAAATTTGACTAGCAAATGATTTTCCCTACCCTGCGACTCTGTAAACACAGACGTCTGTTTGCGTTGTGGGAGTTTTGGCAGAGATCGCACGCCATAGCCAGCGCATCCAGACGATGCAGAGCTGATGATGGCGCATCCAGACGATCAATGCAGATGAATCGCAGATTGGTTCACGTCACCACCGCATACTCGGTCAATTGATTACACAAACTCCCGCGCATCTCAAATCTCCCGCGTATCTCAAAACACGTCAAATCCGCATACTCGGCACTTCCGCGAAGACACATTCGTATAGCAATCTAATTTTAGGTTAATTTCAGCCCCCAAAGCAATCCGACGCGACCGTTCGTCTCAGACTATAGTATGCATTTCCAGCATCCCCATCTCAGATTCTTCCCACCTAAAACGTCATGATCTATTCGTGGAGAATGACTTCACTTTCGCGAAGACACATCAGCGCATCTCATTTCAGACCGCCAAAGTCTCGTCTCGGCCGTCGGAGTCACTCCGGGCGAAATCCGATGCGACCGTTCATCTCGGAATCGCGATCTCGACCGGCCCGCCGCGTTTCGCGACGATTCGAGACCGGCGTCGTGTCGATCGGCGCGTTACAGACATACATGTGGACAGGTGGACAGACAGACGAAGTGGGCGTTTCCGAGCGTTAGCGTATTATATATAAGATTATTGAGTCTTGTAGTCACGACAACAGATGCATTTACATCCGTACACATGCATGTGCAGCGTAGAGCGGCTGTAACGCTGTATGATAAAAAGTCTAACTTAATTAATAATTAGTAATTACAACGACAGTTCCGCTCTCTATTATCTACTAGCTAGCTTACTGTTCCGATCTTCGCACGGGTAGATTAGATTAGATCTCATTCGAAGCCGCGGACAGAGTTTTCCTAAAGTTAATTAATTTAACGTTGTATGTATGCAAATTTATCTTGTTGCATGAGTATCTCGTTCTGACTTTATCATTAATTAGGTATATCTCGTTCATGCACAAGCATTTTACTTCGTTCTGACGAATTAGCCGCCGTGGACAGAATTCTCATGAGGAATTTCGTACAGAGTTATATTATGATATTCCGTTGTTGGATCGATTATCTCAAAGTAGATCAAATGCTTGCCGTTACATGCAGATCCCGTTCTTTGCCCGGGCTGCTTTGCATTATTGATTGTTAGTTACTAAAAATGGTTTTCGTTCGACAGTCTCTACGTGTCGCCACTTCGAAGACGTTGCTGCCGTCGTGGAGAACAGATGTATCCAACAGGCCAGGTATTCGAAGCGCGCACACGGGCAAAACGCAGAGAGACGTATATTTTCAAAGACCAGGGTATACTAGATATATTGCTTGTATCGACGTTACCCGCATAATAAACAACACTTTCCGCGCGTTCCGTCCGAGGTCAAGAAGGGGCAGTTTAAATTAGGTGGAGATCCGATGCTCCGTTCCAGAGACATTCGCGCGCGAGCGGGGGCGGGTTCGATCCGCAGGAAATCGCGACAATCTCACTTTCGACTTGTATGGATTCGGCGTGTGCAAGCCAAATTCGGTGGAGCTCAAACTCGCTGTTTTGGAGATCCTTTCCTATACACACAGACACACACACACACACACACACACACACACACACACACACACACACACACACACACAAACACACACACACACACACAAACACCTCTCTTTTATCACCAACACAGTAGCATTGATATGTAGGATTGCGTTTGTGTTCAATTCTTCTGTAAGAGCGGGTATCGGTATCAACCGTTTATGCTACAAAGCTGATTTCTATACCAAACCTCTGCGCTTGCAACGGAGCAGGTCCATGCATGACTACTCAAATTTGTCATTGCAGTGCATGGCCTGGCCTTCTCTCGAGGGACCGACCCCCGCGTAAAATTTCTCGATGACGCGAACCCTACACCTTCTAGTTCATTCGAACACACGCCCACACCAGCTCCGTGTAGACTCTTGTCTGAGTCGTCGCCCTCCGCAGCGCTTCCAGCAATCGAAGACTTTACGCCAGCTGATTGAAGCCGCGCTCTTCTACCGCTAGCGTTTCTCTCTAATTCTGATTGCATTTGCACCGAATCCAACCTACACGTTTTCTGTACCGAGCGCTACACGGGGAGTGTGTTGATTTCTAACCAATGCCTCACTGTCCACCTTACCAGTAATTTGCATACATTGTACTGTACATCTGCTCGCGTACACCGTTACCACCGCACATATCTATATGCTATCTATCTATTAACGTAAAGAATGCTACATAGCTCTCTCTAGCTATGCACGATTCAATTGCTTCCTCTCTAAGACTTTGGGAACAAGGGCGTCGCTACATACATAAACCTTCAAAATTGAGGAGGCCAGCTGATACGGTTTAACTTCTAAGAGACCCTGTGTCTGCATGTGTCATCTAAGAAGCCACACCTACTACTATTAATAGCTTTCCCAGGTCCATGCATAGCGACGCCGTTGGAAATTTAATTAATCAACAAGGCGTCAAGAAGGGCAGGGCCTGCGGAACAGCATCTGTCGCTTCTATAGTTGTCAGTGAAATGTCCCTTTCCCTTGTTATAGATAACTAGGCAACTAGTTCTAGTTCTAGATCACAGTACTTAACACTCTCTCAACACAGTGCTGCCACGCCCATCACTTGATTTTCAGCATCGTTGCCCGCCAAACTCTGCAAGGTTGTTGTCAACAAACTAGCTAAGAAAATTAGAGACCAACGACCACAAAAAAAGACAAAAACTTTGCAGACACGATTTACAGACTAAGACACTTCCAGCATCAACGCGTTTAATGACCACGCCTATCAATCTTGTAAAACGCGATGCAGCTACCCATGACTTCTGTGACACTGCACCGTGTCGGCGGATGCAGCGGCTTGTGACACGTACGATCTGACGCGGTGACAGGAATTGCACTAGACCAAGAGACGGGTGATGAGAAGACATCGTGCACAGTAGACACTATACACTAACATGTCCAGGCGATAGTCGACATTCTCTATTATCTCTAGATAACGCAACCAGTAAATGCGAGTAGCAAATCAGCTTGTACTGTATAGTTAGGTAGGTAACTACACAGTCACATATTTTAATCTAAAATGCTCACGGGGAACGCAACGTGCACGCGTCCTAGTTACCGCAGTCTAGTTGAGTATCCGTCAACATCGTTGTGCCTCATATCGCGTACGCAGCGCAGCAAGCGTCGATCATATGGTGGTGTGAAAACACCCATTGATCCAACGACTGAGCTAAACGTGTCTACATGTCGTAATTGTTGGGAATTTGCTTGGTCTCACTCACGGTATAAAGCTCACAGCTAAGAGTCAGTTTGATCATTGTCGTTTTCAAGAATCGCAGCAAACTCTTCGCGTTTGATCATGAATGTGTGGTATCACTTTGCTCTCGGCTTTCTCCTGGTATCTGGTCTAGGCTTCGTTGAGAACGTATTGGCGGGAAAGTAAGCGATACGTTGGCAGCTGACATTATATACATCATTTCATTGATGTGTTTCGTTGCTGCTATAGCTACGCGCAGTGCTTTAATGTAGTCTCAAGAAGAACACAAAAGGTTACGTCTGATTTACGGTATGGCACGTGCAATTTAATGACTTGCTAACTCTTTTAGTTTGTTGTAAGTCTCACTTGTTTGATACTCTAGGCTTGTGGCTAAGACCTTTTATGAAAAGGGAACGCCTTTGGGCGAACCATTTGCTATCTCTGATTCAATGCAAGTTCTCGATTCTACCGAATTGTGAGCATCAGGATTTGATGTCATTTTATCTTTGCATGTTTCTACCGTACACTCTCGTTGTCGTCGTAATGTTGTCTTGCATGTATTTCCCTAATTTATCGTTTAATGGAGTGGTGTTTTAGTGTGATATTAGCGGGTTTGTTTTAGTGTAAGATATAATAGTAGCTAGTCTACAGGTTGGTGACTACGTACACTGAAATATAAGTATTCCATTAATTACTAATTAATGTATTGTCTTTGCATTTCATACGGATCTTGCCACTAGCTAATCGATACAAATTTGTTGCTTTTCGAGATTAAATTCGCATTAAAGGAAATTTTTGTATCCTTGCATGCAGAATAGCTTCCATACAAGAAGCTGCTAGTGCGATGGACTATAATCCTGGATGTTCTCCACTCCAGTGGCTCATTTGTAGACCCGGACTACTGCAACCACTCTAGTACGATGATTCAAAGCGTTATCTCGAGTAGGTCTTTTTTACACAATTTACTTAATTAACATTCATATAATTAGTATTTAGTTTGTCTGCGATATTTACACGCTATACTTGTAGTGTTCCTTGCTGTCTGTCAATACATATATTTCAAGCACTGAACTATTAAACATCAACTGCAAATCACTATATAAAGAAAAGTCCAACTATGCACAGCAATTACAAGCTCTTAAAGTCTTCAAAATACAGCTGCACGCACCTGTCTGTCAAATATTTGCTTGTTGTATCTTCTAGAGTGTAAATCAATAAAACAATGTCTGTTCGTCTGTTTGTCTGTCTGTCTGTCCGTCTGTCTGTTTGCTTATAGTCTTTCTCGATTTGTTCTGAAATGTACATGTCAACGGTTTGGGTTTATTAGCTAAAAGAAAAACGAACAATTGATTTTTGTGCAGACACGGTAAATATGGGAAAGAAGGTTATGCCGAAAACATCGTTTGTGAGTACCATTTCATTGTCAAGTCTGTTGGCGTATTAAAATTTCACAAAATTCATCTCGATCAACCATTATCGACCAATTTTGGTAATTTTGAATCATTCAATGAATGCAAGCAAGCAGCTCATCCCGAGCGAAGAGACCGCGACTACATTGAACTAAACGTTGAGTTTGCTAATGGGAAATCGAACGTTTTCTGTGGGCGACCAAATCGACACATCCATCGTCTAATAAAAAGCAAGGATTTGCCTGTAGTAAACGGTCAACGAGAACTAGTCATCACTTTCTGGTCAGATAGCTCACAAACAGGAAATGGTTTCTATGGCTACTATTTTGACAAGAAGCAATCTTAAAATCAATTAAGCAATCAGGCAAGGCCAAAGACATGTACAACTACAATGACATAAACTGAAAATAAGTCTTTAATTGTACTTAAAATTATAGCTAAAGAGAAAGCATTTGATAGCAATTTATGTTTGCACACTATTTAGGTATTTAGAGCAGCTGTACTAGTAAAGTACACATAGTCATTGGCTGGTGACATTAAGTTTACATGACAAATAGATCGAATGTAAGATCACGTTTTAGTAAGAGGTCTAATTAATTATGAAGTGTAAGAAGCACCGGTGTATAGCGTGGTTTCAAGTTTGGGGCTGTCACCCGCGCTGCAAAGCCACGCCCATTTTTACTTTTTTACTTTTACAATATGAACGTCCGGCATTACAGGGACAGCGTGATAAATCAAGTTTCATCTGACCGTTTGGTAACTTAAGGGTTTGACATGCATGCACGCCTACAAAGATTGGAGAGGATTTAGCCTATCTACTCTCCCTTCTCCCCCCCCCCCCCCCGACGCTACTCAGTGGTATACTTTGTAGCAGTGACACCAGAACGCAAAATAATAAGACTGTATGTATACAAACTGTATCTTGGTCGCAAACATCTCAAACAAAGAAAGAGTCTATAAACAACTCTCAAACATCTACAAAGCCTATAATTATAGCAGTGAAGTCAAACTTGAAAGTCTTGTTGCTAGCGTTCGCACCATACTAGGGTCTAATTTCACATTGAGACAATATAATTTTAGTCTTAAGCCTGGTTCACAATAGACCTCGCGTAGTCTCGCGTCAAAGGAGACCGTTTCCGACGCGACGCGACGTGTTGGATACGATTTTTCCTATTCCAGCGCGTCGCGTCGGAAACGGCCTCCTTTGACGCGAGACGCCCAGTCGCGACGCGAGGTGTATTGTGAACTAGGCTTTAGAAAAAACCTAATTTAGTCCTAGAAACACGCCAAAATTGTTTGCGACACATCTATATTCTTGATCCTAGAGGGACGACAAATGACGTGTGCATGGCCATGGTAATTAGTTAACAGATGCAGCAACATGTCGGACGAGACGTTACCTATGAGAAGGAATATATATGCGGCAGCATGGCAGACTACACGGAGCTATTTTTTAGATTGCTCGATGGGCTACACACTAAACTTGTTAAAGTGTAACAGGACAAACAACAGATGATTGCATGTCTGTTGTACAACTGCAGAAGTTTAAAGAGAAACTGCTGTATACAATCTCAATTTCAGACCCTGCGTGAATAATCATATATATATATATATATATATATATATATATATATATATATATATATATATATATATATATATATATATATAACTACACTACCAGACCAATGTAACAACATTTCATAGCTTTGGGTAACTACTAACCCAGTAAATTCCAATATAGAGCGGTTTCACACTGGTGGCTAGACCGTGGTAAAGTTCGGTTAAGTTAGGCTACCAAGGTCAATGTGAAACCAAGTATGGTTAAGTTTGGTTAACTTCGGTTAGACCGTGGTTGTGTTAGACTCGGTTAAGAGATCGCGCTTACGCAATAGGTCATAGTACTGTGTACAGCTAGAAGCCTTGAGAATGCCAGCTACGTTTCTAATGGTATTGCGGCTAGACGTTAGGGCTCAGAAGAGGAGGCGTCAGAGGAGGCTCCTTCGTCGTCGGCAACGAGGAGTCCTTCTCGTTTTACTCTGTTTACTCCAGTGTGTTCTAAAAGTGGTAGCTAGAATGCGTCCTGCCGGTCGCACATTATGGATCAAACCGAGAGAATCAAGGTGGTGGGACAGAATGCTTGCGGATGCATCAGATACTGATTGGAGAGAGAATTTCAGGATGTCAAGAGGAACTTTCATGAGGTTTGGATATTGTTCTAGATTAGCTAGTTAACTGATAACCTTAATTTCTTCTATTGTGTGTAGTCTGTGCAATGATATACGACATATGGTCACGAAGAAGTCCACCCACTTGAGAGTCCCTATATCGCCAGAGAAAGAGACTAGCCTTGAATTTATACAGGTTGGCTGGCAGTGAATATTACAGGACTGTCTCAAACTTGTTTGGCGTTGGTGTGTCAACTGCTAGCACTATTTTCAATGAATTATGTCAGGCAATCGTTTCCCACTTGAGTTGTCAGTATGTCTAGATGCCACAAGGAGATCGCTTGAAGAAAGTCATTGAACGGTTCAGAAATATTGGTCATGGGTTCCTTCAAATTGGTGGAGCAGTAGATGGGGCACACATACCTATTAAAAGTCCACCTCTCAATCCAGCCTGTTATATCAATCGTAAAGGGTTTCACTCAATACAGTGTGCTTTAAATTTTTTGGGAATTTTGTGCTACTGGTTTGCATTGTCAGGTTCTTCCATTGTTGTCCTGTCAGAATTCGTAATGCATTGAGCAAGAATGCATCTCTTCGTTCAGCCTCTCTTCTCTCTCTCTGTCAGCATCTTCCATCCTTGACATCAAATCCATGATCTTTCCCCCAAATTGAGTAAGTTCATTCACAACTCTATCAAGGCCACTGCTTTCTTGTCTTTTTCGTTTTTTTGGGTGCACTAGGAGGTGCATTAGGAGGTGCACTAGAAGGTGCACTAGGAGGGCTATGGTGCCTACTAGTACTGGCAGGTGTTTCAGAGAAGTATGGGCTTTGGTCACTACAATCTGGAGGTTTACCACTGCTATTTCCGGATAGACATTCAGCTCCTGTTTGAGTAGAGTCGTACGGAGAGGCAACTAAGGAACAGGACAATAATGTGCAGATACCATCAGAAAACTCGTATACATTAGTAGGTGACAGATGGACAGTCACCTAACACCATGTCCATAGCATCATAGTACGCAAAATCACTTGTATTTCCTTCTCCACTTCTTATTCAATCCTTGACCAGTCTGTAATCTTTTTTAGATTATTTAATTTTTCTTTGCACTGCTCTGGTGTTCTGATGAATTTATGTTTGGCTAGTTCTTGTGATATTTCCTGCCATATTTGCTCTTGCTACCAGGCTTTGTCAGGAGATTCTGTATCCGCAAGTGTGACCACAGGTTGATGAGGCACGTCGTTTCTTCATAAGAAAATTGACCAGACTTTCTCTTTCTTCCTTGTCTTCCAGAATTTTCTACAGGTTGATCAATTTGATGATCAGTTTGCTCTTCACTAGCTTCCTGTTCTTGACTGGCTTCTTGACTGGCTCCAGACGGGTTCCAGCTTAGGGGATAATGATCAGTGGTCTCTGCAGTTTGTAGAGGCTCCTGACTATCAACGGTGAGTTGACCCAAGGCTTGATAGTGCCGAAGAGTATCGCCAGTTCGGTAGCTTCCCGCCATTATCCGGGTTATGTACAAGGTGTTTTAGTGCCTAGTAATGCACAGTGATGCGGTAGCGCGCATGACCATTTCCGAGACAGTCTGAAACCACGTTGGTTGCCGCAACCTACCTTGGTTAACTTGAGTTAGCTAACCTAACTTAACCGAACTTTACCATGGTCTAACCATCAGTGTAAAACCGCTCATATAGTTATACCTAAGGCAATGATCTGTATCCAAAAATTTTGAGACAAAGTATAGAGGGAAACGTCTCAAAGTCATTGTCTCATCATCCGTACTAAATGCGCTGTCTAACGAGAGCATGGCACATAGCTTATCTGCTAGATATCTAGATGTGGCATGCACGTAATTGGAGTGCAAAACCAAGAAGCTCACCGTCACTTGACCAAAATTCAGCGGTCTTGCGTCATGTGACAAATTTGTCATCACAGCTAAACAGCACACCATTCTGCTAATTATATCATTAATTTGTTGTCAAATCAACATAATTATACTACGGACGTCACACTGGGAACAGGTATGCACAAAACTGTTGTATATTAATGCACATTTCATTGCATGTTTTTCAAATTTCAGCTATACGTGCAATGTTTTAATGCGACAACTTGAAAGACTTTTCGACGAGATCCCTGACCTTAGAAGGTATGTAAACACAGGAGTGTTGTGTTTTCACCGTTGTTGTACTACCAGCCACTAGTACAAATCCCGCCAGAACACTAACGCGCAGCCTCCCACCACACGCGAAGAGGGCCTATAAGGCCCGTATCAATCTACTACATCCGTCCCCCCTAAAGCTACATCTAACCTTTCTACTTTAGTTCATACCCGCAACTACAAGTCTAGTCTCTTGGGAGCTATCCGTTCTTGATGGGATCTCCGGACTGGGGTGATCTCTCCAGCCTCCTCTGAAGCCCTCTCTGTGTCCGTGTGGATCTCCGCCCTGGCACGGCATTGTTCCTCACAGGCTTGAAGGGGTGACTGCTGCTGGGTTGTCCCTTGTTCACCCACGACTCCCCCGTACCAAAATTTTTCAAGAACACCGGCTGTCCTATGCCCAAGTTACGTTCCCTGCTGGTTCGGTCGTGTTGATAACGTTGTTGTTCCTTTCTCTGCCGGGTCCGCTCCCCTACATCTGGTCGTAGTATGTCCAATCTACTACGCGGCAATCGACCCGTCAGCAGTACTGCAGGTGGTTCCCCCGTGGTTGTATGTGGTATTAGCCGGTACCGAAATAAAAAGCGATCCAATTTACTTTTCAATGATCCGTATTCCTTCCTCATTTTCCTCAATGCGCTTTTGAATGTCTCGACGGCCCGTTCGTGGATGGATGATAGGGTGCTGACGTTAAGTGGGTAATCCCGTTTCCTTCCATAAATTGCTTGAACTCCTTGCTTACAAACGCGGGTCCGTTATCGCTTACGCACATCTCTGGGGTCCCATGTGTTGCAAATATGCGCTGCAGACTTTTGATGGTGGATAATGCCGTAATACATGGTAAAACCTCGACCTCCAGCCACTTGATGAAAGCATCCACCACTACCAAGAATTGCCTCTCCAAAAATTGGCCTGCAAAGTTCAAGTGTAGTCTGGTCCAGGGTTTCTCAGGGCACGTCACGGGTGTAACGGTGCCTTCACTGGAGAGGTAGCGTGGCTTTGACATCTGCTGTAAGCTTGATGTGTTGCTCGATTTCTTGGTCCATCTTTGGTCATGCGTGCGGTCCCCGAGTAACCCCCGTGCAACTCTTCCAGTACCCTCTTTCTAGCCTGTGGTGGTATTATGACTCGGGATCCTCACAATACACATTCTCCCAGCACACTCAGTTTCACCCTCCGGCGCCAATAGGGCTCTAATGTCGCCTCCCTGTTCGTTCTGGGCCAACCTGACAACGTGTAGCTTCTCACTCTTGCTAAGGTTATGTCTTGCTCTGTCCATCTCCGCAGCTGTGCCGCTGTTACCGGCTTTTGTGGCAACATCTCCAAGATATGCAGCGCTAACACTGCTTCCGGTAGGTCTTCTGTTCCCACCTCGGGCTTGCTTTCTATCGGTAACCGGCTTAACGCATTCGCGTCGGCGTTCTACTTTTCGGGCCTGTGTTTCAGCTCGTATTGATATCCTGACAGCAATAACGACCATCGCTGGAGGCGACCGGAGCAAGTCGTCGGTACGCCCTTTTCTGTGTAGATCACAAATGGTTTACCATAGACAAACTGGTGAAACCACTTGACTCCAAACATTACGGCCAGTACCTCTTTGTCTATCTGTGAGTAGCACCGTTCAGCCTGAGTGAGAGTCCTGGACGCAAATGCAATTGGTTTGTCTGTGCGATCAACATGACGGTGCGATAGCACCGCTCCCACTCCGTGCGGAGATGCGTCACATGCGAGAGTCAGCTCTTTCTCCGGGTCAAGATGTACTAAAAGGTTGGTGGATTGCAGAGCCGATTTACTGAGCTCAAATGCTTTCCTTTGTTCTCTTCCCCATGTCCAGAGCTTCCGTTTTCGCAGTAAGTCATACAAGGCTGCCAGGGTGGTTGATAATCTCAGCAAAATCGCCCGTAGTAGTTGATCAGCCCTAAGTATGCTCGTAATTCCTGTACATTCTTCGGCTCCGGTGCGTTTTGTATTGCCCGTACTTTCTCTCCGTTAGGGTAAATGCCCTGTTTGTCGATTTTGTGTCCCAAATACGCCACTTCCTTTTGGAAAAATACGCACTTGTTGCGTTTGAGGCGTAATCCCGCTTGTGTTAGTCTGCTGAGCACTGTTTCCAAGTTCCGACAATGTTCGTCTTGTGTCTTACCAGTAATGAGAATATCATCCAGGTATACTATTGTGTGTGGTATCCCCTGTAGCAGAGAGTCCACAATTCTCTGAAAAATACCTGGCGCCGCCGCAATCACGAAAGGGAGCTTAGTGAATTCAAACAGTCCCAAATGCGTATTGATCAGCATATACTTCATGGACTGCTCATCTATGAGCACTTGTTGATATGCGTTGCTTAAATCCAACTTTGAAAACGTCACTCCACCCGATAATGATGCCAACATGTCCTCAATTCGTGGTAGCGGGTAATTATCTCGCTGTCCGGCTTGGTTGATGGTCAATCTGTAGTCGCCGCAAATTCGCATCGACCCATCCGCTTTCAGTACCGGTACTATTGGTGCAGCCCATTCTGAACAAGGCGTGGGTCTTATTGGTCCGTGACCCTTCCGGCTATTTCAATTTTTAATTTTCAAATTTCAATTTTCATTTTTCTATTTTCAAGTTTCTATCTTTGATTATATTTGGTTAAGTTGAATGTTAAAAGAATTCGACGCGAAAGAACGAAAAATGAACGCAGCAAGAATGAAAATTGAACGCAGCAAAAACGAAAAACGAACGCAGCAAGAACGACAATTGAACGCAGCAAGAACGAAAAATGAAACAGCCTTGTGCGAATTACGCAGCAGGGAGTCTGATGGAACGCGTGCCCTAGTCATAACTCAACGCAGTAGGGAGTCGTTTTTCATTCCAACGCGTGCTGCTGATTGGAAGGGGCGAAGTGTATCTTCGACGACTTCCGCCCTAGGAAGATCTCTTGCAATTTCTACTCTAACGAGAAGGGAATCTCCCTCTCCCCAAAAAATAATCAATCTCAGGTGCGATCAGCCATTGCTGATGAGCACACTTCATATGCATGGTATACGAATTTATCTATTACCACATATAATTCTAACAACTGCAACAGTCTAACTAATCTAAAACTCAACAAATTTAGTAACTATACTGAAACTCGTTCAAACTCTCTTAGGCTACTCTAGATTAACTACCATTTATACACACAGTACACAGCAACTAAAAAACAAAGATGCCTGGTTTGCTGTTCTACACATGCGCGCGTACGTGCCTCCATCACCTCTGGTCTTGAATCTTGAGCTTCTGTCCTTGCGGATGGCTCCTTTGTCACTGCAGACCTGCGTAAGCCGGACGACGTCGTGTGCTGGCCAAATACCTCCGGTATAGCTATATACTTCATGCAGACTCGGTTGACTCTGCGCCGTCATGATCGCACCGTCGCTGTGAACGAGGCTACTACCATACGCATGAGGAGACTGGCAGAAACGACAGCGAAGCTTCTCCTAGTGCCAACTATGCCACCGCTTTACAAGACCCCGGCAAACATTGCAACCTGCTGTCGGCAGTGGCTTGGGTGTTAGCAGTGCGTAGAGCAGTGGCAACGTACAAGTGGCCGACGTTGCCCTCTGCCTCTGCATTAGCTACAACATGAAGGTTCAGTGAGGACCACTCTGCGTGACTCTCCGTATACGTAGTTTGGACGAATTGACAAAGCTGGGCAAGCAAGTAAGTCATGTATTGCATGCCCGAAGTACTTGGCCAGCACACGACGTCGTCCGGCTTACGCAGTCTGCAGTGACAAGAGAGCCATCTGCATGGACAGAAGCTCAAGATTCAAGTCCAGAGGTGATGGAGCCACGTACGTACGCGCGCATGTGTAGAACAGCAAACCAGGCATCTTTGTTTATAGTTGCTGTGTACTGCGTGTATGAATGGTAGTTAATCTAGAGTAGCCTAAAAGAGTTTGAACAAGTTTCAGTATAGTTACTAAATTTGTTGAGTTTTAGATTAGTTAGACTGTTGCAGTTGTTAGAATCATATGTGGTAATAGATAAATTTCATATACCATGCATATGTACTGTGCTCATCAGCAATGGCTGATCGCACCTAAGATTGATTATTTTTTGGGGAGAGGGAGATTCCCTTCTCGTTAGAGCGGAAATTGCGAGATCGTCCTAGGGCGGAAGTCGTCGAAGATTCACTCCGTCCCTTCCAATCAGCAGCACGCGTTGGAATGAAAATGACTCCCTACTGCGTTGAGTTATGACTAGGGCACGCGTTCCACCAGACTCCCTGCTGCGTAATTCGCACAAGGCTGTTTCATTTTTCGTTCTTGCTGCGTTCAATTTTCATTCTTGCTGCGTTCATTTTTCGTTTTTATCCGCGTTCAATTCTTTTGACATTCAACTTAACCAAATATAATCAAA
This sequence comes from Corticium candelabrum, assembly GCF_963422355.1. Lineage (NCBI taxonomy): Eukaryota > Metazoa > Porifera > Homoscleromorpha > Homosclerophorida > Plakinidae > Corticium > Corticium candelabrum. The sequence goes on from NC_085104.1 coordinate 5,809,966, forward strand.
GATAGAAACTTGAAAATAGAACAACAAAAAATGAAATCAAAAACGAAAAATAAAAATATGAAAAATAAAAAATAAAAGTTTGCTTGCCGAATTAATTTTTCAGCAAAATAATTGAAACCCTTTAACAAAAAATTAAAAAGTAAAAAATAAAAATAAAAATTTGAAAATTAAAAATTAAATTTAAAAATTGAAAATTGAAATGGCCACAAGGGTCACGGACCCTTATGGTTCATTCTCTTTCCAGTTTTCTCAACACGATGCGCTGTTTTTGCTTTCTTTTTTTTGCTTCCGCTGTTGGGTTTTGGCACGCCCTTGCTAAGTGACCAATCTTCTTGCATCTTCTGCATTGCACTTTGAGAAATCTGCAGGGCTGTGGCCAATGGTCACCCAAGCAACGGAAACATTTGCCTCTCCGATGGTCCTCCTGACTTCCCATCATCTTGTGTACTTCTCCAGACTGGACTAGAGTTGCTTGCATTGCTGGCGTTTGTCTGAGTTCTTCTGTGTTCTTGGCTGCTGTTTCCATCGATCAAGTGATTCTCCGTGCGTTGTCAAATGTTAACGTATCGTCTTGTAGTAGTCTGCATTGGATTCGTTCGTCTCTTAATCCGACCACTAATCAGTCGCGAAGCATGTCTGCTAACGTCTCACCATACTCAAGCATGAGTATAGTACTCACAGTCAGCCGATAGTCTTCTCAAATCTGCCACAAAGTCTGCTACTGACTCACCTGGGCGTTGTGCCCTGTTGTTGAAGCGATACATCTGGAGGATCACCGATGGCTTGGGGTTGAGGTAGCTTTTCACCGTAGCCACGATCACGTTGTACGGGACTTCTTCCGTCTTCCTCGATGACACGAGATTCCTGATCAGTTTGTGTGTTGGCGCCTCGCACGCCGTCAAAAGAATCGCTCTCTTCTCCTCACTCTTTGTGATCTTGTTGGCTGTGAAAAAGAATCCCAATCGTTCCACCTAGTGGTCCCATTCCTCTGTGTCGCCGTTGAACAGTCCAACTTTTCCTATTGTAGTATAGTGGTACCGCGTTGATACGGGCCTCCCGGTCACGTGGCGCTCTGGTTGTAAAGGAGCGCGAAGTAGCCTTTCTTTGTCCTAATAGCTGAGTTACTACAATTGGCGACGAGGATGGCGCGTTTTGGCAGCATAGAACAGTATGCGACGGGTTCTGACTTCGAGGATTACATAGACAGGGTCGAACAGTTCTTTGCCGCCAATGACGTTCCCTTGATGAACGAACCCACAGCAGAGCACAGCGCAAAACAGAAAGGTATATTTCTCTCATCAATTGGCGCGGAGACATATACGCTGTTGAAGGATCTGGTCGCTCCGTCGAAACCGAAAGAGAAGAGCTACGAGGAGTTGAAGGAGACGCTCCTGCGTCATTTGAAACCGAAGCGATTAGTGATGTCAGAGAGATTCCGTTTTCATTCGAGGAAGCAGAGAGAGGGTGAAACAGTCACACAGTTTCAGTGTTCGAAATTCGCAAAAATGTTTAGTCGCCAAACAAATTTAGCGTCGTCCTCGGAGTCCCGATCATGCAAAAGTAGTCGTTCTCGTGAGTTTACAAAGTAACATATTGTACAATATTGACGCAGGTGCATTTCACTCTCTAAATCGCTTCCTGTGGCAAGTCTTCTTCATCCTACGTGAGACTACCCCTCTCCTCTGCACTTTCTACATATTACACTACACTTTCTCTGTCATAATCATAACGTCTTATGTAAACACCCAAGAAGGCCAGGTTGCTTGTAATTATTAGTCATAACAAGCTGTGAGAACTGTAGCAGAATGCAGCTAATGAATTGCGCACTATACTTTTTAGTTTAGTTTCGCCCCGCTAAATTGAAATGTTTGCTGTCCCAGTTTCATCTTGTCGCAAAGCAGAACTTCATTCTCAGAAGGCATTGTAAACCTGTAAACCTACCTGTATAATTGCCTTATCAGTTTTCAATTAATTAGGTAGCATTTGTTTATTCTAGCACTACCCCCACTGCGTTTGTGGTATATGGTTTCGATTCTGATTGCCCGTTAAACGCACTCAATCTAACTCGTTACCTAGTAGTATAAGCCTCATGTCACGCTGACTACAATTATTGAATACACAACGCGCTAAGACGGGCACAATTAAAGTATCTAATTGCGTTACACTGTGATACAGAGAAGTGGACGAGTCTCACGCAAGGTTTGGCGACTAACCCCGTAAAGTCTGGTCGCCAGACGGTAAGTCTTAGTCGCCAATGGCGACTAAACCCCCCAATTCGAACACTGCAGTTTGCTGCAACAGTCAGTCATCTGGCGATCACGTGTCAATTTCCAGAGGTTTGTTTACAGGAGATGTTACGTGACCGTTTTGCTTGTGGTTTGCGCAGCGCCAGCACTCAGAAGAAATTGCTAACGGAAGAAAACCTTACGTACGTGAAAGCGGTACAAATAGCAGTGAGCTACGAGAGGGCGGCAACGGATACTGTGGAGCTACAGGTGCCGTCTACACCAGGGCTAGGCAACACTCAGGAGGCGTTGCAAACACACAAGGTCGATGTCAAGAAGGTAGGCGATGGGAAGTTAGCGCGCGGCAGTTGTTTTTGTTGTGGACAAGGGGGCCATCGCCCATCTGAATGCCGATTCAAAGCAGTAACTTGCTTCAAGTGTCAGAAAACTGGTCACATGGCAAGGGTGTGTAAGAACAAGGTAACACAGGCGGCTAGCAGATCAGACAAGAGAGAGAGACAAAGTTTATGACCATCGAACAGGAGGATTCACAGAGTGAGGAAGACAGGGATGATGAAGTGTATCGCATAAATACCACCACCCAGAAAGGGGAAACACCAATGACTGTCCGAGTGCACATCAATGTGGTAGGTGTTGATATGGAAGTCGATAAAGGTGCTTCCATCACCATCATGTCGGAGGACACCTACAGAAAATTGTGGCCCAACATCAATGAAAGTCTAAGACCAACCCACGTAAAATTAAGGTCATATACAGGGCAGCAAATCCGTGTTAAGGGAAGCAAAATGGTGCAAGTGCAATTATCGAGACCAATTCAAGAAACTGTCGTTGGTAGTCGTTAGTGGGTCGGATCCCACACTACTGGGACGAGATTGGCTCAAAGAAATACGTCTTGATTGGAGAGTTATTTGCAAGGTGGAGTACCACAAGTCTCTCGAGGAGGTATTGAAGAGACATGAAGATGTCTTCAGGGAAGAGCTGGGGACGTGACAGGCGATCAAGTAAAAATACTGGTGGACACCAAGGAGTGTCCTAGATACTGCAAAGCCAGAACAGTCTCATTTGCATTGAGGGACAAGGTGGAAACTGAACTTCACCGGTTGCAGGAACAAGGGATTATTGAATCTGTGACGCATGCTGACTGGGCAGCACCTGTAGTGGCTGTCCTGAAGAAAGGTAAATAAACTGTTAGGTTATGTGGCGATTATAAACTAACAGTTAAACACGCTGTGAAGCTGGACAGATACCCTATACCCAGGGTTGAGGACATTTTTACCAAAATGACGGGTTGCACAGTGTTCTCAACTCTCGATATGTTGCAGGCATATCAGCAGTTAGTACTAGACGAAGAATCGAGAAGACTAGTAACGGTGAACACACACAAGGGCTTGTTTCAGTATACACAATTACCCTTGGGAGTGGCCTCAGCGCCGGGAATATTTCAAAGAACGATGGAGAATGTATTACAGGATATTCCGCAGGTGGGGTATACCTAGATGACATACTGATTGGCGGAAGGACGGAGACGGAACATCCGGCCATTCTGGAGCAAGTTTTAGTACGCCTCAAGCAAGCAGGCTTCAAGCTACAGCGAAGGAAATGCTCGCTGATGACTCAATCAGTAGAGTACTTGGGACATAGACTGGATGCGCTGACCTACACCCAACAGACCAGAAAGTGAAAGCTATTCGAGCAGCACCAAGGCATATCTGGGCCTTCTCACCTATTAGCGTAGGTTTATGAAAGGATTGTCAACAGTATTAGGACCATTGCACCAGCTTTTGCGCAAGGACAGCAAGTGGCGATGGACAAAAATGGAAGGGAAGTCGTTTAGGAGGTCCAAGGAACTCTTACTATCGACTCAGGTGTTGGTACATTTTGACCCTAAACGACCACTGGTCCTGTCTTGTGACGCACCGAAATATGGAATTGGGGCGGTACTTTCACAGACTATGGAGGATGGAGCCGAAAAACCAGTGGCATTTGCATCTCGTTCCCTGAATCAAGCAGAAAAAGGCACAGTCAGATTGAGAAGGAAGGCTTGGCTTGCATTTTGGGGTAACAAAATTCCATACGTATCTATATGGGCGTACTTTTCAGTTGATCACAGATCACAAATCGTTGATAACGTTGATCAATGAACGAAAAACAACGCCAACACAAGCGGCAGCGAGAATTCAAAGATGGGCTTTGAAGTTGGTCTCGTATGACTACAAAATTCATTTCAAACCTGGAACACGTCACAGCAATGCGGATGCATCGAGCAGACTACCACTTCCAGACATGCCAAAGCAGGTGCCGATTCCTGAAGACACTATCTTACTGATGGTGACCTTGGACAAATCACCAACGACCTCAGTAGACATTGCAAGATAAACGCGTAGAGATCCTGTTTTATCACAGGTTTACAAATTCATACTCAAAAAATGGCTGGCCTGGAAGTTAGGCAAAAGAGCTAGAATCTTATGCAAGGCGCCGATATGAACTGTCAGTACACAAAGGATGTGTCCTCTGGGGAGCGAGGGTAGTGGTCTCACCCCCAGGAAAGAAAGTAGTACTGGAAGAAGTTCACGATGGTCATCCCGGAGTTTCGAAGACAAAAGCATTATCAAGGGCACATGTGTGGTGGCCTAACATGGACCGAGACATAGAGAATTTAGTCCAGACTTGTTATGAATGCCAGCAACATCGTCACGATCCTCCAAAAGCCCCACTTCATCCGTGGACTTGGCCACCACAACCATGGTCACGTCTTCATCTAGATTATGCAGGCCCTTACCAGGGATACATGTTTCTTATCATCGTTGATGCACACTCCAAATGGTTAGACGTGTACCCGATGAAACAGCAACTTCAGCAGCTACAATATAAAGACTGAGATGGCCATTTGCAACCCACGGCTGCCAGACACCATTGTATCAGACAATAGTACTGTTTTCACAAGTGGTAAATTCAGCAACTTCTTACGGAGAGGAGGAATGAGGCACGTACGCTCCGCACCCTACCACCCAGCAACAAACGGGCTGGCAGAAAGGGCAGTGCAGTCTGTTAAACAAGGGCTGGCGGAAATCACCCAAGGATCCATCAGTGAAAGAGACCACGTTTTTACTACAGTACCGGAAGACACCACACTCTACCACGGGCATATCTCTCGCAGAAGCACTCATGGGGAGGCGGCTAAAATCGAGAATAGACCTCCTTAGCCCTAGTTTGGGTGCAACCGTACATCAGAAGCAAGCGCAACAAAAATGGAACCATGATCAGCGAGTGCTTAAGCGGAGTTTCAACATCGGAGACTGGGTGTTCGTGAAAAGCTACGGACATGGGCCAGGGTGGTTACCTGGAACAGTCGTTGGACAAAAGGGCCCAGTGTCTTATGACGTTCAAGTTGCGGATGAAGTGTAACACAGACACATGGACCAGCTGCGACATTGCCATGGAAATACCACCACCACAACGGCATTCCCACACAATGAAACGTCAGAGACACACCGCCAAACTACTGCGAGTAGCGATGAGGTTATAGAGACACAAGAACATCCAGGTCCAACTGACACTCTAATAACAGAGCCACAAAGCCATTCAACCACATCGGTGGAACCAGAACCAGCGGAGGTAACCGGACTTGGGTTACCATTCCAAGCACAGGAGACGACAAGTTTACATTCAGACCCGACTACTGAAGCAGAAGAGAGACGTTATCCCGTTAGACGTCGGAAGCCTCCGGACAGACTAGATTTGTAAGAACTAGTAATCACGGTTTAGTAGATAATCATATGATTTGTTACCTGTAGCGGTTGATGTTACTGTTAGCTAAGGAAAGGGGACTGTAGTATAGTGGTACCGCGTTGATACGGGCCTCCCGGTCACTTGGCGCTCTGGTTGTAAAGTAGTGCGAAGTAGCCTTTCTTTGTTCTAATAGCTAAGTTACTACACCTATTCTAGCGGCTATCGCGATATCCTCGTCGCCAAATGTTGTGTTTTCACCGTTGTTGTATTACCAGCCACTGTGGCATCCGGGGTTTCACAGACGGAGCAGCTCAGTCATTTGGATAGCCGGCTAACGGATACATGTTTTCTTTGTTGTGTCCCTTGTGTTCAATTACATTTATTCTTACCAATTTTTGAGTCTTATACTACAATTGGCGCTGCGAACAGATGGCTTTGAAACCGGTTCCTGGATTCAAGGGTTTTGAAAGACTTGCCAGGTCAATTGGTACGTTCAAGGAAGACGCGAGTCAGGATTCGTGTCGGCGTTACAAGAGTTGGAATACCAATTCCTTCAAGTTCTACCTGGACTTAGCTGTTACAAATTACAATATCACCGAACACACTCACAGAAGTTTATTTCTGAAATGTCTAGATGAAGGTATACGTATGCGTCTGGAGAACGCGGTACTACCAAGGGAAATCACAGACTTCAACGTCGAACAACTTTTTGAGAAGACTCAGATGTTCTTCCAGCGTAAGTGCAATGCAATTGTAGAACGAGTGAAATTACATAGGCGGATTCAACGGGAAGAAGCGGCTGTGCAGGAGTACGCCGAAGGATTGAAACGAATCGCAACGAATTGTTCATTCAAGGCAGGAGAATACGAAGACAGATTGAGAGACATTTTTTTGTGGCAGGGCTTAAATATGACTATATTCTACAAAAGATGTATGAGAAAGAAGACTTACTGACGCAACCATTGGATAAAGTGATTCTCCTGGCTAAGACGTTGGAAGGAGCAAGAGATAGTGTTATGGCAACACGTGAGGCAACGACAGAATCGCAAGGGAAAGTTTGTCATCTACAAGGAAGAAAATATGTGAAGGGAGGCAAACCTTACAATAAACGTCACCAGGCCGGACGAGGGTTTGTCTGTTTTCAATGCAGAGAAGAAGGACACTACCAATGGAGATGTACGAAGAAGACGGCGAAGAACCAAGAAAAATCATTGGGATTTAGGCGTGGCAAAGTTGCTAAACCAGGAGATGTAATTCAGAGAACAAAGAAGGTACAGCAAGCTCGAAACTCCCAGAAGGTAGATTTAGAAGGAAGCTCGTCTCAGGAGGATGAAGAACCAAGTTATTGCATTGACTTTGTCACAAACAATGTTTACTGTGCAGAAACTGTTCGTGATACATTAAGGAAAATTGAAGAAGGTACGAGTGGATGACTGTTTCTTAACTTTTAGAGTTGATACAGGAGCAGACGTTTCCTTGATGGATGAGATAGCGTGGAATAAATTGGGACAGCCCAAGTTGAGTAAGGAGAGGGAGCAGCTACGAAATGCTTCAGGTCGAATCATGAGATTTAAGGACATGATGACAGGTCAGGTTAGATTTTGCAACAACCTTGCACCTATTCAATTCTACGTGAGACAAGGAAAAGGCTCAAACCTGCTGGAAATGGATTGGGTGAAAAAGGTTGGGATGGCGACAGTGTGCATAGACTATCTTAAAGCTATGGGAAATCATGGTGGTGTAATGTTGACAGAATAAGATGAGATTGCAGCACCAGTGGAAAAACTATTACAGCAGTTCTCAGAATTATTTACAGATGAACTAGGTTGCTGCAGTGAGATTGTGGGCATCTCTGTGCGACCAGAGACGGATTTGAAGGTTTTTCCATTCCGGCGACCTTCTATGCATCTTCGGGCACAGATCGAGAAGGAATTAGAAAGAAACGTGAAAAACGGTGTATTAGAACCAGTTAACATCGCTCTATGTGCTTTTCCAACAGTGAACATTGTTAACCGAACGATCATATCAGGATATGCGGTGATTTTAAACCCCTCAATCGGATTATGGTAGTTGATCAATATCCAATCCCTATACCAGCAGAGATGTTTAGTTCTCTAGCTGGGGGTAAAATGTTCTCCAAGATTGATCTGAAGGATGCTTACAACCAGTTACGGGTGGACGAGGAAAGTCAAAAGTAGCTCGTGATTAACACGCACAAGGACTGTTCCAATATAGACGATTAACGTTTGGAATCAGTTCAGCGCCTGCCATTTTCTAGAGAATAATAGCCAAAGTCTTGGAAGGCGTGAGAGGAATTTGCGTCTATATAGATGATATTCTTATCTCAGAAAAAGATGAACAAGAACACATGCAGAATTTTTCCCAAGTATTTCAAAAGTTACAGCAACATGGTTTCCGTACTAGAAGAGACAAATGCTCGTTCTGTCAACCATCTGTGCAATATTTGGGACATATAATTGACAGCTCAGGAATCAGAGTATCAAATGAAAGAGTTAAAGCAATACAATTGATGAAAGCACCTAAAGACCAGTCAGAGTTACTATCATTCTTAGGCATGATTAACTATTTTGGAAATTCTTTCCACATATGTCTAGCCATACTCTACCTCTAAATTAACTGCTGAAGAAAGATACAAAATGGAACTGGTCATCAACGCAAGAGAGTGCTTTTCAAAGGGTGAAACAAGAGTTAACATCTCTACCAATACTGGCAAAATATGATATGTCTCTTCCCGTGGGACTAGCCTGTGACGCAAGCAAAAAAGGCTTAGGAGTATGTTTGTTCCAAGTGACAGAAGAGAAAGAGCATCCAGTGGCGTACGAGTCAAAGTCTTTGACAAAAGCTGAACGAAACTATTCTCAGATAGAATTGTAAGCGTTATCCATAATATTTGGGACTAGAAACTTTCGACATTTTCTACTGGGTAGAAAGTTTGTTCTCAGAACTGACCATCGACCATTACTGACAGTTTTCATCCTACCAAACTGACAACTCCTACCCGAACAAGTGGGCGCCTTGCTCGCTGGGCACTCCAGTTATCACAGTATGACTATGAAATTCAACACCGGCGATCAGTTGAACATGGGAATGCAGACTGTCTATCCTGTCTCCCAGTTGGACATGACGAGGATTTTGAACAGACAAATGAATACGAAGATCAGTCAGAAAGATATATAGCCGCAATTGAATCTCAATTCACCAAAGATGGACCAATTCTTTTTGATCAATTACAACGATATACAAAGCAGGATCGCACTCTTCAACAAGTTATGAAATTCATCAATGACGGCTGGCCTTCAACAGTTAAGACTAAAGCTCTTTTGGATTTTGTTGCATGCCAGCATCAGTTGTTAGTTTGTGACGAATGCATACTAAAACATGCAGAAGAGCCTAGAATAGTGGTTCCAAAGGCAATAAGGGAGCAGTTACTATCAGAATTGCACAAAGCACACGTTGGTATGGAGAGGATGAAGAAACTTGCACGGAGGTTCATATGGTGGCCAGGTATCGATAGAGATATAGAGAGTATGGCCCGAAATTGTGAAAATTGTGCTGTGCATGCTGATAGACCACCAGAAGTACCCTTACATCCATGGGAGTTTCCTGAGTGTCCTTGGGCAAGAATTCACATTGATTTTGCCGGACCATTTTGCAAAAAATGTGGTTTGTTGTGGTCGATGTGTTCTCAAAATGGCCTGAGGTAATACAGCTACCCGAGGGAGCGACTTCAGCGAGCCAAACCATTACTCAACTTCGTCGCATCTTCGCAAGGTTTGGTATTTCAAAGCAAATCGTGTCAGATAATGGGCCTCAATTCGTGTCGTCAGAATTCAGAACTTTCTGTAAGAAACAGGGTATTCGTCATACCTCAGTACCTCCCTACCATCCCCAAAGCAACAGGTTAAAACGTTGAAAGGGGCAATCAAGAAAGGCACGTTTGGAAGAGGTAGTGACATTTTTTGTCAGTCTACAGAAATACCAGCCATAGCACTACAAATGTTTCTCCAGCAAGGCTCCTGATGAATAGAGATCTGCGATGTCAACTAGATTTACTAAAGCCGCCACATAAGTCCTCAGTGTTGACCAAGACTTTGAAGGAAACGGTGAAAAAGGCTCAAGCAAAACAAAAGAGAGGTCACGACCAAACAGCGAGTGAGAGAAATGCTATTAGACCATATGATATGGTGTTGGTACGTCACGCAAAGATGCCAAAGTGGAGAAACGCCAGAGTAGTACAAGTATTGGGGGAAAGGTATTATACAGTACAGTATACAGACACGGGAGTAAGACAAAAGATTCACGTGGATCACTTGAGACTGCACCCACGGTCAAATCAACTACCAACCCAGCAGCTAGTACAAGATGAACCAGATCTCTGAGCCTAAAGACGTCGCAGGTAGCAATAGAGACAACAAACGAGAGGATCAATTTAGCAGTGACACAGAGCCTGAGTCCCTAGATGATGGTACTGAAGACGAGTTGAGTGCGCCTGAAGTTGCCACAGGAGTAGAGCAGCCAAGGAGTCAGCGTACTACAAAGGCGATACCGCCTACAAGATATTGAGAATGGACAGTGTAGAGAGGCTATAGAACTGATGTAATCATAGTGCTGTAAAATTTGTGTTTTGCGTAGAAAGGAGGAAGATGATGTGGCATCCGGGGTTTCATAGGCGGGGCAGCTCAGTCATTTGGATAGCCGGCTAACGGATACATGTTTTCTTTGTTGTGTCCCTTGTGTTCAATTACATTTATTCTTACCAATCTTTGAGTCTTATGCTACAGCCACTAGTACAACCCCCGCCAGAACACTAACGCGCAACCGCCCACTACACGCGGGGGCGGGCCTGTAAGGCCCGTATCAATCTACTACAAGGAGAACTGAAGTGAAATTCGAACTGTTGTGGTACTATGTGTGTAGAACAGGTGTTTGAAAAGGGAACACCTTTGGACAGCAGTGCTATCTGACGAGTTTCAGCTCTACTGATTTGTAAGTTACTTTTTTGGCTGGATCCGATAGTTTGGATTTACTATTTTTCGTGCTTTATTATGTTAGCTTACGTAGTCGCCGCTTTGATCTAGTTTGTCTTGTATATGTATATAATGACCTAAAGCTACGTGAGTAACGAACGACCGACGTGAATTCTGCTCAGGTACAGTAAATATGGATATCAATTAGCCGGCTACCCTGTCTGTGAATGCCATACACTTTACTGTCGATCTTGTCTTGTATCGCAGTATATGTTCTCGATCTCTAAAAATCATCACAACCAAAATTTTGATATCAACAGGAAAGACTTCAAACAGTTGACAACATGTACAACATGTTGCAATTCACTCAAAACGTCCTGGCTAAAAGTTTAGACAATGAATGCATGTAGCTTGCCATTAAAGTATACGTCTTGCAATCAGGCAACATGCTGTACTAAGAGAACGTACATCCACTAACTTAGCTAAGTTATCTAGGTAATATCTGGACATCAGGTAGAAAGTTTACTTGGAACACATTTGGACAAACCACGCATTCAATGGAACTATAGCTCCTGCTCCTAGAGTCTTCAACAGTCACAACTAGACTAGTCTAGTGGTCATTATGACTATAGTCTCCATCAACCCACAATATAGCTTTCCAAGATACCCGGTAAATTCTTCCGCCATTGAATTAGTCAGCAACGCGTGTTGTAATATTCAATTACGTAGGCATGTCTGCAGGGACACGGAACAAGATCTAGCGCCTCTGGAGTTGACAGTAACGGCATGTTTATAGCTAAACGTGTTAGCACAACTCTAAAGACTGTCCAAAATGGAGAAGGCGTGGGAAAATGCGAGACCTAGCTGGAAAATGTGAGCGTATAGGAAAGTGAGATGTACACCATTCGAAAGCTCGTGACAAAGTGGTCAGGTGCGAACCATAGCAATAATATGTTAGGCATGTCATTAGGTTAGCTAATTAGTGATTGCCACTCAGTTTATTAATAGCATCGTACGAGTGACTCCTTCTTTCTCATTTTATATGTCACAAACCACAAGCCTAGAGATTTCCCAAGACTTTTCTAATGTTTGAACAGACTTTAGTTAGTAGATCTTACATTCTTCATTACTAGCTATTTTTAGCTACACACCTGCACACTATACACAAAATGCGTCTCTCTAGAAAACGCCCACGTACGGCTTGACCATATCTTTTCACACCGTTGTTCTCCGCCGACATGTACACTCTTCAAGTTTGTTATCAGCTGAACAAACTAGCTAGAAAGCCAAAGACTGGCGTTATAGTTGACAGAGTAGGCATGTAAAACGTTTAATACGAAGCCAGGATTTGCCTGAAGTAAACGGGCAACGAGAATTAATCATTACCTTCTGGTCGGATGGCTCACAAACAGGAAATGGTTTTTACGGCTACTATTATGGCACCAAGAAGTAACAAAAATTAAATAAAAATTAAGACTGAAGGCCATTTATTACATTGACATCAACTGCAAGGTTTTTCTAAACGAACGCTTTCGCTGAAAGAAAAAGCATTTGCTAGCAATTTACATCTGCACACTGCTGTAATTAATGTCACTCTGTATGTAGCATGCAGCTGTGCTCTAGCTGTACTCGTAGTCGTAGTGGTTAACTGCGTACAAACGTAGACAATTAATTTTTGCATAGTTAAGTTTAAATGACAATAGAGTGTACGTGAGATTACTGTATAGCTTACAGTTTAAGTGGTGTAGATGACAAATAGAGTGTGAGATTACCGCGCCATGTTGTGTACACTAAATAGTGGGTGGGTGTGGTATCAGCACTCATTGAATGTACCGTGAGATAAATATTTTTACTAAATTGGTTGCTCTTGTTTGAGGTGTCGAGTCGTGTCTGCGACTGCAATGCGACTCCACTTAATTAATTATAATGGTTGTTAGAAAAACGAGTTTAGAGCAACATTTTTGCAGCGACGCAACAGTGCATGACTTCCCGAGGCTTGATTCAGAGTTAACTTTGGCTGAATGGGGGCACATTTTTTTTAAGCGACTACAAGCTGGTATGTCGTCATCAACTTTAAGGGCAAATACGTTAGCACATTTATTGGGGCAAAGAATTTAGCAATGACATGGTTTAAGGTTTTAGTTACTGTCGTGAAGGCTTTCTCTTGAACATGAATTTTGTTATACGAAATTACATCGATATTGAAGACATAAGTAGAAACCGCAGACGTGATGGTCATTTGCTGTTTCTCCACAAGCTGCCATCCAATATGCATTGCATATGTAAGGATCACTAGTAGCTATGTCTCATAGATATAGACAACAATCTTTAGTCCATTCATTTCGACCCACACCGAATCGGTGATTTTCCATGCTTTCTTCATTTAGCTACGGGATCAACATCTAGACTTATATTGGCCAGAGCAATTGAGGGTGCATCTGAAGGGGGCAATTAACATGCCTGGATCCGCCACTGAGTAGACTATGTTGTAGCAGAGTTTTCGATAGGGCAATTAATATTTTATTACTATTTATTAATTATCTGCGTCACACACAGTAGCACTGATGCAAATAACTAATTTAGGACACAAACACCCACACAAGGTATGTATAGACAGTGTGTGTGTGTGTGTGTGTGTGTGTGTGTGTGTGTGTGTGTGCGTGCGCGCGTGCGTGCGTGCGTGCGTGTGTGTGTAACATAATATTCAGTCAATCAATACTATATAAACTACTCAGTGTTTAATTAACAGAATCGGAAGAAACAGGCAGTAGTTTGCCTTGTCAGCTGCTTCATGTCTACTGTAAGCAACTCCATCAGAAATCTCTTTGAAAATGTCTTATTGATATCTCTCTGTGACATGGAATATGAGGTAGCAAATATAAGTCAAATTTGACCCAAGTCGAGAAAAATGACGATATCTAGATGACAGTTGTAACACTTGACAAATGTATCTAATGACATTTGTTGTTTCAATGATTTCTAGAAGAGTGTACGTCTAAATTATTGTAGCTTTCTTTCCGCAACATATCAGTACCTAATTAATTTAGTTGCCACAAGCATAGTGTCCACGTGGCATCTCTTTCCCATACCACAAATCTTTCTGACTGCAGGAGTCAGTCCAAGCAACCCTTTTAGACGTCGAAGTTCTACAATCTCTTAACTCACTGCCATAAAACGTTGCAGAATAACTCTGAAGTAATTGGCAGCTAGCTAGGGTGTATCATTGGACAAGCACTGGCCTTTAATTAACGACACTAGAGAATGAATTGAATGAAGATAAGAATCGCTTTGTCTCAGAGTCTGTTGAGGCAAAACTACTCAGATCTGAACAAACTGTATGACTAAGATAAGTATACAGCTGTCCACAAAATCCCATTGTTAATTAGTTGACCCTCAAGGAAGTTTTAGATACCTAGTTATTTCCAGTTTTGAGCTATGATGGTCACTTGTGGGATCTTACAAACATATCTGTATGCCATTTGTTGAATACTGCTTCGAGAAAGGGCACCCGTAAAGGGCTAAAAATGAGATTCAGGAACTCTGCAAGCGACAGACTCAAAGAATGGTTCAAGGAGGCAACTGAAAAAGTGCTAAGGGAGCAGGTTCTATTTCTACACCGGGCACATTGTGTGAATGTAGTGGTCAGGTGGAATAGCATTAGCTACACAGATCAGCGGGACCTACGCAACTCTCGGGTATGGACGTCTGTATGGAAGAGATCGAGACTGACATTTGCCAATATAGTTACCAGGATTTGAGAACTAGTTTGTTCAATAGCTAATTTTCTTTTCTTTCTTATCTAGCTCATTCAATAGTTAACTTCTTTCTTTTTGTTTACTTCCGTAGTTTGCTTGCTATGGGTATTGTACCTTTGGTGCGAAATAAACCATCATCATCATCATCATCATCCTCCTCATCATCATCATCACCACCACCACCACCACCACCACCACCACCACCACCACCACCATCACCACCATCATCATCATCATCATCATCACCATCATTATCAGCACCACCACCATCACCACCACCACCGCCGCCGCCGCCGCCGCCGCCGCCGCTATTACCATTACCACCGCCACCACCACCACCACCATTACTATCACCATTACCACCACCACCACCATTACTACCACCGCCACCACCACCATTACCACCACCATTACCACCATTACCACCATTACCACCACCACCACCACCACCGCTACCACCACTACTACTACCACCATCATTACTACAACCACCACCACCACCATCATTACCACCACCATCACCACCACCACCAACACCACTATGACTGCCACCACCACCACCACCACCACTACTACGACCACGCTAACCGCCGCCACCTCCACCACCACCACCACCACCGCCTCCACCACCACCACCACCACCGCCTCCACCACCACCACCACCACCGCCTCCACCACCACCACCACCACCGCCTCCACCACCACCACCACCACCCCCTCCACCACCACCACCACCACCACCACCTCCACCACCACCACCACCACCACCACCTCCACCACCACCACCACCACCACCTCCACCACCACCACCACCACCACCTCCACCACCACCATCACCACCACCACCTCCACCACCACCACCACCACCACCACCTCCACCACCATCACCACCACCAACACCTCCACCACCACCATCACCACCACCTCCACCACCACCACCATCACCACTACCACCACCACCACCACCACCACCACCACCACTACCACCACTACCACCACCACCACCACTACCACCACCACCACCACCATCACTACCACCACCACCACCACCACCATGTTAGCTAGGAACATCCAAAGTTGTCATCTACTTCGCGTTGCGGATACACTTGGTCTTACTACCACTGAACACTAACTGACGTTCCGCTGCAAAAGACGAACACTCAAATCAGGCACTGATCCAGGGACGCTTGCACCAGGTGAAGCTGCACCCCAACCCAGTGAGCGTGTCTTGAAGACTTTCTATAGAACCTCTATAAAAAAGATTCTAGAAAATATATGATACAATGTAGGTCTATCCACAAGCTGCAGCATTTCATGGATAACGTGTCGCAACACAGTGACCGATCAACTATGCATGCAGCAGCAGCAGCTGAAAAAGTTCATGAAAATGTTTAGTCATAATATAGGTGACTGTGTGCAATCCCTAACTCGTCGTTGTTGTACGCAAAGAAACCACGTAAATGTTCTAAGTGTTCTAACAGAGACAATAGAAGAGTACACGGCGTAGGAAGCACGAGAGCTGGGAGATTAAGCCCCCTCGCTCAGTGTAAGAATTAATTTTTTTGTGTCAGTTACTTTTGCCAATCTGCATGTATATGGTCCGGCAAGCGAGGTATAGTCTTTTGCTTACTCATGATAACATCCATGGTCCAACCCTCCCCCCCGCTTGTGAACATCTTCCTACGCCACGTAGTGGAGTACTAAAGAAGAACTATTGTTGTTCCATTTCTGTACCGTATCACGTAACACTTAATTCCTTGGTCAAAGATAGTAAGGGTATATTATTATAATAAATAATTAGACTTATGTTTGTTGGGACCTTAAGATTTCTTTTGTTTGTGCAATTGCGCAGGGAAAGAGTATAGCGCTTGGACTAATTTAATTATGTAATAAGCCTTGTCCCTTGATCTAGCTGGAAACGATCAGCGATGGGATGCACGTGCCTTTGTGCCCTCTACAAGCCGGCTATGCGCCTGCGTTTTACCAAGGATCTGCCTAGCTAGAGTCCTGCGACTTTGGACGAGGAGCTGGTATGTTGGAACGTTTACTGGCAGGCTTTTGAAATAGAAAACTTCGCAACAAGCTCAGTCGGCACAGTATCTTCCTATTGTACCTGCATTCTTGAGAATTACTTAGTTGCATCATGCCATGCACACATGTGACAAACAGTGAGTGGAGCATGAGTGGACTGCGTTAATTTCACAGAAAAGACGTAACGGTCTCGCCTAATTAACGCGACATCAAAAATAAACTACGATCAATTCATTACATGATTTACTAGAAAATATCTGGAATCTAATCCGTAACACTCAGATTTGCGTAGTGCGGTTTCATAATAACTATACCTATTATAAATTTTGTGTCAATATCAATTTTTATTTATTGAGATTAATCGTACACCCCATTTTGCGCCTGCAAATAGCATGGCTTGTAGACCCTCCAGAGTTAGACAACTAGAGGGAATACAAAGTAATTTAATTACGTTATAGTAATCGTACTCGAAATCAAAATGCTAGATTCTGCTTCGTACGATATACTAGTGTACACGTTTAATCAACTAAATAATAATGTCTTAGCCCCAAGGAATAGTATCCGGGACATCTACACTACGCATGCGCTTTGTGGAACACTTGCACCATGGACTTCCAACATCGTGCTGGTGGAAAGACTGGGTCAGGAGGCGTTGCCTCTGAGTCAGAGGCCAATCGTGATAGAAGGGAGCGTCTAAGACAGTTGGCTCTAGAAACTATTGATTTGGCAAAGGTGTCTAGATATTTTGGCTACTGAGAGCTTTGTGCTTTCTTATAGTTCTGTATGATTCTCTGTGTATAGGATCCATACTTTATGAAAAATCATTTAGGAACGTACGAGTGTAAGCTGTGTTTGACATTACACAACAACGAGGTATGTAGCCAAGCGTTGTAGTCTGTCTGTAATGTACGACAGCTAGTAGGTCTGTGGTTGTCTATGCATGAACCTTTTCGTTTGTCTGTTGATCTAGCTGTTAGTCTGTTTGCTTGTTTTTGTTTTGGGATTGTATGTTGTAATGTATTCTAGGCTATGGATTCCTAATTTGTCTGAACTAGAATAGGATTACGATTGCAAATAACAAGTTATCTGCAGGGTTCGAAAAATGTGTTTGAATCTGGTCGCCAGTTTGGGGAACGGTTGGTCGCCAAACTTTCACTAGTTTCTAGGTCAGAGATTTCAGAAGTAAACAATCATTAATATCACTGTTGAGACCCTTTCGCAGATTATCATGTTTGACATTAAATTAAACCTAACAAGGAATTTGCAGTAACGTTGGATGAAGATTGTAGATAGCAAGTAAACACATCAATCTACAGTAGTATGCTTGGGATTCTTTCTATGTAACACTATTAGTATTCATATTGTATTCTAACTTTCAACTAATTGTATAGCTACAACCAAACAAAAATGTGGTTTGTCATCACATCGACATCCTGGCAATCCATCCAATAAGACATGAGCGTTTCTTCTCTTATGACTCTGTGCCACTATTGTTGTTGAGAACAGTACATCCGGTTACTGCTTGTAACCCCACCTGTCCTATGGCTAGCTGTGCTAATTTCTGGAACACAAGTGATAAACTTTTTTTTTTTGATATTGTAGCACTTCAATAGCGCATGCCATCATTCAACATCTAGATTTCAGAACTGGACATGCAGAATCTTTTGTCTGAACAGACTTTCCTAGTAGCACTAGGAGATGTACGAGCTTCTGGACATACCTGGTAGTTCTTCTCATAGAAAGACACTCAGGCAGCTTGCTGTGGAAAGAGTTGTTTGTTTTGCCTCTTCTGACGCCTGCCGTTTGCAAAGATCTACGTAATAGTTTTCATTTGTCTCAATTCAAGATGGTCAGATTCTTCGTTCCTTGAACAGCGTAGAAAAGGATCTAAATAAGCAGTTGCTGTTACCTTCAACTAGGATTGACTGCAGATTTCGTGCTTCATTTGGGAGAAGCTGCTGTCAGTGGCGTCTCATCGATGATAGAGCTGTTGACTTGGATTTACTGGTGTATCGTATGAAGAATAGGAGTGACCACGATTGTTTGAAAAATTATACGCGCCTGCAAGTCTTTAGTTGGGTTTATCTGGAGCTGATGGCAGAGACCAATGAGATTGGTGCAGGCAGTAAAGTCCATAAAAATGATGGTTAACCAGACGATAGCAACAACTCGCAATAGAGTGCTAGGTGATATGTTGTTATTCGATATGTACGAAGGTGCTAAGTAGACGGCCTACTTCGCACTGTGCCACTAAATGGTAGACTTAGAAAGTGACAACATATTATAATGCAAAACATACTATCGTACGGACGTGATTAATACCCCACCCCCATGGTTAGCTAGCATCAAAGGTAAACTAAGGGATGGGACTTTACTCAAAACCTTACACCTGGAGGTGTTAATTGGCGGAAGTAATTAACTTAATCAATTGACAAGTAATTAACCACCTGTCATGTGTCTCATGCAACCGGATAATTTGTCGGCAAAATCCGAGAAGGTCATCTTGATAATGCTCCGGAAGGGCTTGAGACTTATTCGTTTTGCGCAATAGTTCTACGTTAAAGTGTTGCTTCCACCTGACAAGCCATCCATTGCTTGCTTTAAATCCTACAATGTTTAGTTCTGCAGCAACTCGCTTTGCTTCGTCTATCAGTGCGACATTAGAAACTGCCAGGCCAAAGTTTCGCCTCTCTTTCAAAAAGTCAAACACCCGGTCATCAAGCTGTACACTTAATGGTTCACGTCCATCGTGCATTTTTCTTGCTCTTTCCTTTTGGAGTTGCTTCGTGTTGCTTTAGCTCTTTGTACTTTGCATTCCAGTCCCACACACACTTCCTGTCAATGCTAAATTGGTTGGCAGTTTTTGACACCACCGAGCCATTGCCTCGATGCCATTCAACAATGCTGATCTTGTATTCAACAGTGAAGCTACGATATCTCTTGGGCATAGCTGCCTAGAACATGTTGCCAAATGCTTAGGCAATTAAAGAAGCTAGTCTATATAGAAAGCGCCAATTAGCACCAATTAAAGAAGAAAAAAGTGTGAAAATCTTAGGACCTAGACCAAAGGTGGGGATGGGACTTTACTTGAGGCCTGGGGTATTAATCACGTCAGTACGGTATCTGTTGAGCAGAGCAGCTGCCACAAAAGACTAAAAACTACCAAATATTTCTAGTCGTCAAATTGGCGACCACACCGCTTGTTTAGTCGCCAACCACCTAGAAGTGGTCGCCATATGGTGACTTGGCGACCGTATTTTTGAACCCTGTACTTGACTTCAGAACTACTTACGGTACACAAGTACTCAAAGACGATATTGAGTTCTGAGCCCTAGAAGAATGAAAAGTAACGAAGAGTTACTCTGGTTTCATTTGAACAGTGGCTGATAACCAGATAGTCACATTTCTGGAGTATCACTGAAATGGCTGTTCATTTAGTAGTGACCTTCTTGGCTTTGCTGACTTTCTTATCATTTACTTTCTTGCCATTGTTGTGAAGAACTTGATTCCTAATGACCAAATGCTTTACTGATGGTGTATATTCTTGGGGAAAGCTTGCTTTTATGCTGTTTCTCTTTTTCTCTCCGTTGGACTTCTGTTTTGTCTTTAGTAGTTCAAGAGACATAGACAGTCACATTACAGTGGGGCAGTTGAGTATTGTGAGCAGAGACTCATCTTTTGTTTGTATATGTGGCATCTGTTTGAGTTTAGGATTTTGCTACGTGTACAACTATTAGCCTCGACACTAGGTCTTCCTTTGCTTTTGGTGGTCTTTCCACACGAGGATAGCAACGGGGCGGTATCACGTGATGTTGTCTCTGTAAAACGAAGGGAGGCCTAGTTACTCATTATGTTGCGTGACACCTGATGTATTTTGCGGAAATCAGTAAAACAATCGCCCATGTCACAAGTGTCATTTATTAGTGTGCTACAACAGCTTGTGTGCCAGACGTATACCGACTGAAGAATATCGTTTGGGCACGTTTGCAGGTTACAAATAGTTGAAGTATTTTCCCTACATCGCAGCGAGTGTAGGTATTTCTTTTAGTCGCGTGCAGTGGTTGCTTCTGGAGTAGCTTCAAGCTGACATCAGCCACACAGAAATTTCAGGCGTGCTCGCAATGGCTTTCGATTGATTCTGGGAGCGCGATGGTAGTTTACGACTAAATCGTACATGTACAGTAGCCTAATCGCTGTTGCGTCGTCTTCTAGTCAACGACAAGAGAGGACAGAGTCTGCGTGTTGCCTTTTTGCACGCGCCATGCTGAACAGTAAGCAGCGTCGCAAAGGCCAGCATGCATACTCTCTGTTCGCGTTGACTTTGTGCTTGGAAGTGACTAATGATGCAGCTGTATTTGTTTACCACACTCAGATGTTAAGCGATATCCCATTAACTGTACATTCTAAAGGTCATATTACAATACAAAGATGTTCGGTAACAGTAGAGAAAGTCGCAGGCTATCAAGACGAAGCAGAACGAGAAGAGGAGTCAGAAATATCAAGCGACTACTTACGAAACAACAGCAACTGTGAGTTGATGTCAAGGCAGTGGATCGTTTAGTGACCTTGCTAATTGGCTACTTCCTCTATTAGCAGCATTCTTGTTGTAAGACCAAACCTTCTTAATTAGTTAAGAACCCTAACGACTCTTGATATGCAAAAGCCTTATCAAACCGCTTGTGTAATACATACGTCGTCGTTACCCTAACTGTAGAAAATCCGGGAACTTACGGTTTTGAACGATACCAAGATCGTCACTGTCTGCCCTATTGCGCAGAAGTTATTACCGATTTCAAAGCACAAAGTCAACGCGAACAGAGAGTAGTTACTGACTGCATTTTGTGCCATTCCATTCCAATACCTTTGGTATGACGGGCATACCCTGCTGTAAATGAAAACACACATGATCTCTTTTTCCAAACCATTAGCAATATGAAACAAACCAACAAAGGGTGGGCTTTCCTAATGGCATAATTAGTTAAGTTGTCTAATGACATAAAGAGTTACTAGGCCTTCTTTTGCTTTACAGAGACAACATCACATGATACCGCCCCGTTGCTATCCTTGCGTGGAAGGACCACCGAAAGCATAGGAAGGCCTAGTGTTGGGGCTATACAACTATGGTGTTAGGTCAGGACTGAAATATTTGCCCAATTCAATTAATATAACTACTAAATAGAATTCAGATTAAGCAAGAAGGCAAGCACTACCATTCCACCCTGTTTAAAGTATTTTTCTGTTGTTTCTTTGTGTGCTGGTTTATATTTGTTGTCTTTGTCTATTTGTTTGTATATCTGTTAGTCTGTCTTCTTGTTTGTCTAGGTGCCCATTAATTGTATGTTTATTCTATTATTTGTGTTATGTTTTGAAGTCTTTACTAACATCTGATTCAGACTAAGATATGGAGGATTTTGTTTTTACATAAAGGGTAGCTATTTGGCACATACACAAGGCAAACGACATCAGGCTAACTTGTAAGTCACAAATTTACTTTACAATGTATTAGTTAAATATAAAAGTAATGTTGATACATTGATAGAGCACGCCGTACAGCCAGAGATGCAAAAGATGCACCAATTCAGCCACAAACAGTAAGTTATAAATATCATGTAGATTTTAATGACCATTTTCGATTTTAAAAGATTGACTACATTTTCTAGATGTATCTTGCTTATTTTTCTAAGTTGCATTAGTACTTTGACTGAAGTGTACATGACAGCATTTGTTATGATGTGTGGTGGCTGAAAATGTGTTTGAGTGCCCGTTTGTCAACTCATCTGTTATTCTTCTGTTTCTGCTTGCAAGGCAAACTGTATTTGTATCATTTTGAAGACACAGTAGTTAAACCAACTATTTTCTGCCATGTGTTATGCATTCTATGGTCAAATGGTGGTTTGAGACTCAGCAGTTAATACAGCTTGTTGTGCTACTTTAGTCTTTAAACTTTTTGAGTGTGCTACTGTTTGTTGGTTATTTTCTTTGTCACATTGAGTGCTTGTAAGTTTTGGAACAAATGTAATAGTTCCTTTTTTGCAGGAGAGACCACGGGTTGAATATAAGCATTTTGTGAAAATAGGTCGTCCAGGATATAAAGGTAATTTTAACATGTAGTGAGTGATGTTTGCAATACTACGACTCATTTTTAGTAACAAAACAGAGAAATCCTGAAACTCGGCAGCACAGTCTCTTGTTCCAGGTGAGAGAATTTTATGAATTTGAACATGTTGGGGAGATAGTAGTGTTTGCTTTTATTACACAGCTTGTGTGTTAATTAAAGGGCTTGCACTTTTAGCATAACGGTGATACTTCAGATGTTCTTTGGTGTGTAAGGTGATTGGTTGCTAGTCAGTTGGGTTGGCATAGAATACTTGTTTGTTTGTGTTTGTGTTGTTGTTTGATTGGGTGTGTCTAGTGTGGAAAATAGCTGTTGGACATTAGACATATTATCTGACTCAATGATTGGAATGATCAATTACAAGGTTACCATTGGACCCATTAACACTAGTCATCAGTAACACCAGTTTTTATAGTGGAGAGAATTGGACACTGCAGTCTTGTACGTACTGTTTACTAGCTGAGTAGCCCATTCTTCGCCCGGGCTGATCTACATTATTGATTGTTAGTGAATATTCAGTTGAAGACAAATGAAACTGTAACCGAGGGTCCCGTTCTGGAAACATGTATATACTTATATAGGTTGGATTTGGTGCAAATGTAAGAGTTTTTTCAATCGGCAAGAAATCTTTGATCGCTGGAGCGTTGCAAAGGACAGCGACATGTATAGTTGATCTACACGGGACTGATCTTGTCATGTGTTCATATGAACTGGATGGTGCTAATTAGTTAATATCTTGTTGGAAACAAACAAAATGTAACTGATTGTTTCGTTCCTGAGAAATCCAGTCAGAGTTAGATATCTGTTCAACAGAAAAGTAGAAGTCATGTGCAGTTATTTACTCACCCGGATAGTCTGTTCCCCATATATATAACCAGTCACGCCTCATTTTGCTATTTTGACCGTCTTGTTGGATGTTGTCAGTTTGAAGACATTGCTGCCGTTGTAGGAAAGAAGTGTAGTGAACGTGACAACTATTTCATGTGTGTACACACAGGAAAACTAAGGTACGCATAGTTTTTAAAGACTTGGATACAATCCAAGATATTTTGCTTTTATTGACGTTGCTGGTAGTAACAACATGCTCCGTTCATACTGTCCGAGGTTAGGAATGGACAGTTTAAATTTGGTGGAGATCTGATGTGTCATTTTGAGAAATTCGTGCACGAATGGAGGCAGGTTCAATCGGCAAGAAATTGCGTCATCCCAAGAGAACTCTGCAAGACGATGGCACCTTTACTGTTGAGCTCGATCGATTCGACGTGTGCAAGCAAGATTTGGTGTCACAGTGACTCACCATTTATGGAGATACGCATCCGATGCGTCGTTGTCGAGAGATTCGTGCACGAATGGAGGCAGTTTCAATCAGCAAACATTGCGTCGTCCCAAGAGAACTCTTGAAGACGTCCAGAAGTGCAGTCCTGTTTGGGGAATCTAACATGATTGATGTGTCTTTTGTTGTCTGGAAAACTTGATTGTAGCATTTCCTCCCTTTTTGTCTGGTGCCTCATTGGCTGCTCTCCAAGAGAAGTCAGGTGGTATTCGACCCATTGCTGTTGTGGAAGTGTTGTGTCGCTTGGCTTTGCTGTTTCTGCCTTTGTTTCCTTTTCCACCAAACAACATTAGAATGTGGTCAGCCACTAGACCCATATGGAGATCACCTTGTTGGGTGTGGTCACGGTCCACATCGTTTGAATCGTCATAACGCTTTGCGTGAGACTATTTGGCAATCACTCTTATTGATTCAAAACAAGTTGTAAAAGAACAGTGAAGCTTGAGTGAACCTAGCCTCATCCCCAAACTTACATTGCCTGGCAGTGTTCGGTTCCTGTATGACACTTTCAGCCTTCCGTGAGCCTGGACTCACCGCGCCTACTTTCACACACTTACTTCACTAAGTCTCACCCCAGTCATAGCCTTGGCACCCCACGTGACTAAATACTAACGTCACAAACTCAATTAGCTTATATCTATCTAATGTGTGACCCAGCAGATTATGTATCACGCCCAAGCCTCCAAACAGTGCATGGTCACTCTCTACGGTGAGTGATTACCTGAGGCCCGGATTTCCGGGTGGAGGGTATAGTAGTTGTTCGATGACCGTACGATCCATCGACCGTATATATAGTTGGTTAGCGGAGATGCAAATGAAGCTATTCCGACCAATAGACGAGAAGTGGTGTCATTACTGACCAATAGACGAACGTGATGTCATCATGAGGCTCCACCTCGCTTTGTTTGGTAGCTGCTAACGAGAATTTGGCTATCGGGCGTCCGTCCTGTACATGGTGTTTAGTCCTTTGCTCTAGGGGTTTAGCACATACATTTGTACGTGTATGTTTCCCCAACAACAACCAGGGCGAGGTGTGTAGCTGTACCTGACTTGTAACATTTTGCTTGTTCCACAGTGTTTCTCCATAGTGGTTCTGCAGTCTGCCAGCTTAATTTTGGGTGTGCGTGGCTGAGTGGCCGTGGCGTTGTTGCAACGATCACTAGTGTCGTCTTCAACAGAAATTTGGCGTTTGACGGGAATTTGCGAAGGAGAACGTGCATTGTCCATGACAGCGTCTGTTTGTGGGACAAAGCGGCTCGGCCGACCTGTAAGTACGCTAGTGCGTCTCTATTCATTTCTGTTTTACGGTATCCAAAGTCAGAGCGAACAGACGCCTAGCTAATCTACATGTGCACGTGCATGTTTTCCCGCATTGATGTTTTGTTTTGGCTTTGGGGTCACCTCATTACAACAGTAGGCGACGTCTAGCTAGAGAAGCCGCACAAACAACAAGATGCCTAGAGAAGCTGCACAAAGAACGAGACATTTACATTCTTGTGAGCTGGAAAATCGGTGGTGAGCTGCTTGTTTGGTCTCCATTTGTAACCTAGGTTTCCCACCAACAAACAGAACAATGATCACGCCCGTTACTTCATCATGTAAGGCGAAGATTGCCAGCCGGCCTAGCGTCGAGGCTCTTCAACTTGTAACATTTGGTTTATTCCATCATTTGGAAACAACTATATTTGTAACAAGCATCTAGAAACAACGCCTAGCTAATCTAGCTGCATTTGTAACGTTCCCACATCTAATTTTGTTTTGGCTCTGGTACCTATGCCACGCCTAAAACCAGCCATAGTTACGACCTCAAAAGCTGCACAAACAATCACTTGCACAAAGAACCGACGAGCGAAGGTTGTAAAAAATAGAAGCGATGTCCTACGGGACGTTGGCTGACGGACTGCGTAGCTACCCGTTGTACACGGTAGCAGCCAGTCACGTGACTTACCTCAAGGTCGACCTTTGCCATTTCAATAATGCTTCTTATTTATTACCCACATCATACCATTCTGTCATACGATTTTGTCATAGCGCGACTAATTTACCTTCAAGCTGCATACCGGCCGAGGGTTTGCACTTCAAGTGCTTCTTCATTCATCAAGTTCACGCTCTCCAAATTCTCAAGACGACTTCTGCAGGTGGAAAGGTGAGTGTATTTCTAAGTTATTGTCCTACTCGTGTAGACTGGTGAGCCTGCCAAGTCTAGCTACAGTGATTTGGACTTTTGCGTGTAGTTTACTCGTTGTTTCGTCGCACATCCGCTACCTGCACAGCCCTTGCTAGTGCGCAGACTCTGTTGTAAAAGCCAGTAGGGCACGCAATGGTAACGAGAGACATATTGACGTGGAATTGCAGTTTGCTCTTTGTGTTTTCAATTATGATGACTTTCGGGAGGGTAAACTTGAAGTCTCCAGGGCCATCCTAGGGGGAAAAGACATCTGTGTCCGCATAAACAACGAGTGAACTAACACGAAGTCCGGATTGCTGTAACTAGACTTGGCAGGCTCGCCAGTCTACACGAGTAGGACAGTAACATAGGAATACACTCACCTTTCCACATGCTGAAGTCGTCTTGAGAATTTGGAGAGCGTGAATTTGGTGAATCACTCACAGTGGAGAGTCACCATGCGCTGTTTGGAGGCTTTGGGCGTGATACACAATCTGCTGGGTCACACATTAGATAGATATAAGCTAATTGAGTTTGTGGCGTAGGTAGTATGTAGTCACATGGGGTGCCAAGGCTATGACTGGGGTGACACTTAGTGAAGTAAGTGTGTGAAAGTAGGTGCGGTGAGTCCAGACTCAGGGGAGGTTGAAAGTGTCATACTGGAACCAGACACTGCCAGGCTCACGTGCGTCTAGGGACGAGGCTAGGCTGAACCCAAGTACTGGCTAGAGGATGTTTTCCATCCTAACTTCTTGAATGGATGACCTGGATACTTTGACATCACAGTAAGAAACACGTTGCAACCATCATGCATCTCTCGAGTTGCTGGAACATCAGGAATTGTGGCAGAAGCGGCTGAGATGGACAAAAATGATTGTCACAATGCAAGAACGACTTCTGCCTCTGGTTTTCTACCTGTTGGTAGTGGAAACGCTTGGACTTTGGTCGCCAGATAGTTTAGAAATGTTGAAATCAATAGCTTTGAAAGTATGTGCTGTGCTAGCTGTTTCTTCTGGAAGACTTGCAAGAATTTGTTAGAGCAGCTTTCTATAACATTATTGCTTTATAATGCTAGAATGATTTCTAGCTGCATGCTTGCAGAAAAGACGATGTTTTGAGTTGGGACTTTCCTGTATGTGAGTAAATAGTTTTGAGTGTACCCGCAGTGGTGGGTACATGTGTACCGGTGTATGTTTATCTAAGTAAAGATAAGTAAATGAATAAATAAACTAGTTGTATGGTATCTGTAGGTGGCACCTCGTATTGGTGAGTAGCACATCGCAACAGAGTTTTCTGACCGCCTCCTGAAACCCTGTCATGGAAGTAAACAAGCATCCTTCCTAGTAGTTTAGATTACGTATCTAAGCCTGGTGGGTATAGTCATCGTTTCCGATTGTGATCAAGACAATTGAAATGCTGT
Source organism: Corticium candelabrum (assembly GCF_963422355.1). Lineage (NCBI taxonomy): Eukaryota > Metazoa > Porifera > Homoscleromorpha > Homosclerophorida > Plakinidae > Corticium > Corticium candelabrum. Next base: position 5,837,750 of record NC_085104.1, read on the forward strand.
GTACAGTAAAAGTATGCACTCAGTTCTGTTGTAGCGACAGTGGTATGGTATATTTGTTGACATATAAATTGATATAGACAAGCATTGACTATCTACAGTGTTAGATACAGCACAGAGTAGTAAGGATTGATTAGCCTCGACACTAGGCCTCCCTTTGCTTTTGGTGGTCCGACCGCACGAGGATAGCAACGGGACTGTATCAAGTGATGTTCTCTCCGAAAAGCAAAGGGAGGCCTAGTAACTCATTATGTCACGTGACAAGCTAGCTTGTCACCTGATCTATTTTGCAAATGATGATTGGTCGACTGTAAATCACATTTGAGTTACTTCCTGATTATTTCCTCTGAGACATGTGGAGATCAGTAAACAATTGCCCACCTCACAGGTGTCATTTAGTGTGCTACAACAGATTGTGTACCGACCCAAGAATATTGTTTGGGCACGTTTATAGGTTGCAAACAATTCCAGTATTCTCCCTACATTGCAGCGAGTGAAGGTATCACTTTAGTCGCGTGCAGCGATTGCTTCTGGAGTAGCTTCAAGCTGACATCAGCCACGTAGAAATTTCACGCGTAGTCGCAATGGCTTTCGATCGATTCCGGGAGCGTGATGATAGTTTAAGACAAAAGCATACATGTACATTAGCCTAATCGGTATTGCGTAGTCTTCTAGTCAACGACAAGAGAGGACAGAGTCTGCATGTTGTCTTTTTGTGCGCGACATGGCCGTACAGTCTTTGCGGTCGTTTCTTTACGCTAACTAAACAGTAAGCAGCATCGAAAAGGCCAGCATTCATAGTTACTGACTGTATTTCGCACCTTTCCATTCCAACACCGTTGGTATGACGGTATACTTGCTGTAAACGAAAACACACCTGATCTCTTTTTGCAAGTCTTTAGCAATATGAAACAAACCGACAAAGGGTGGGTTTTCCTAATGACATAATTAGTTAAGTTGTCACGTGACATAATGAGTTACTAGGCCTCCCTTTGCTTTTCGGAAAGAACATCACGTGATACAGCCCTGTTGCTATCCTCGTGTGGTCGGACCACCGAAAGCAAAGGGAGGCCTAGTGTCGAGTCTAAGGATTGATCATATGGTAGTACGGGACGTGTGAATAGTTGACTGTAGTTGGCATACTGGTTATCAGTCAGCTTCTGAAAGTGTTTCTCGGTTGGAACTTTATGAGGCATTTTTGTCGCTGTTTGGTCACTTGCACTAATTGTTCCTATACTGATCTGTAGTCGGACACGGAAACGATTTTGAAGTAGGTCTTATAATGAAACGTGGTCATGGGGAGGAGAAATTTGAGGTTTGTGTGTACACACAAAAAATGGACAAATGGACAAATGTTAAGCTCTCCATGTCGTTCGATGTCATGGAGATAGCTTCTCTTGCCTCTAGAGACATGGTCTCCATGGGCTACGTGGAGGCTTAAGGGCCAGCACTACAATCTACTTGGAGCTCAGTGTCCAGAGTCATCCAGGGGCACAGAGTATGGCGCAGCTCTGGGGCTGGACACCAAGTCCCACACTTACCCGTCTACTGCATGATGTTACTGCCAAGCCAGCGGTCATGTCCACCCCAGTCAAAGACCAGGTGCGCCCTAGCTAGACAATACGTACGTATTTATAGCTTATTGTTTATGGAAATAACATATATAATAATATATAGCTATTATAGTTTATTGCTTAAGGAAATTATGCCATAACTCGCCATCACTGTGACTTGAATTTGCAACCCTGCAAGGTTCCGGATGTTTCTATTCTCCAAATGCACTCTCTAACCAATTGAGCCACAGTACCACACACACATCTATATATACCGAGAGCTTGATGATAGCCTATAGGATCACGCCCCTTTCTGTGCGAATTGAATTAGAAGCCTTGCTATGCTTGGCAATAAATAAAAACTAACTAAATATAAATATATATAATCGAGGGTGTTGTTTTTATATTTACATGTTTGGCAGAATTTACACTAAGGGCCATCCGTATTTATCGACATTTTACAGGAAAAAAGAATTTTTTTGTTTTTACCCTGATCCACTATACTAAAGTCAGTCCCAGCTAACTTAAACCCTAGAAAAAGTGCAATAACTCCCATTAGGAAAACCGCAGCAATGTGCTACTAACATCATTACTTTGAAGCTCTCATTGGTGCCGTTCTTTTCAGATAGATATCGTGGTAATTTCCTATATATTAATTATTGCATCAAGGAGCTGACCAATGGACAGTCCGAATATAATTAGCGGTAATAACACCTTGAAATGTTTAGCTATCTGAGGGGTAACAGCTGTAAACGTATCTAGCTGGCAATGTTATTGATAATAGTCTAAACGGGTCAAAAGCTTTGGGAAATCTTCTCCTACACGTACAGAGTAAAAAGTCCCAAATTCTTTGACTTTTAGACTATCAGTGTGTCATGTAGTCAATGCTGGTTGTGGTTGCTACTTCTATGTAGTCTCTAGAAATGCATGCAGTCATTCTATTGGCACGCTAAACTGTTTGTTGATAACGCTCTCAGTGTACTATGTCTTAATCTAGTTACAAAGTGCCTTCTCACAAGTGGCTTCCGGGGTTGAAGTTAGCTGGGACGGACTTTACAGTACACCATCAATTATCCGGACTTCTCCGGAGACAGGTTAGACGTCCGGATATCGAGTGTCTGTGGAGGTTGAAAGTGTAATACGGGAATCAGACATTGCCAAGGGACGTTGAAAGTGTAATACAGGAAGGGCACACTGCCAAGCTCATGTGAGTCTGGGGACAAGACTATAATATCAACTAATTTTCCTCCACTGTACAAGACCACAATCTGTTTCCACACTTAATGTACATTCATGTCATTAGAAGAGTCATCAACAGCTGCCTGTTTATTAGATTATTATGTTCTCTGTTATGTATTCGCTCGTTTGTGAGAGGCTGTACCTACAGCATAGTCGTACGAAGTGAAATACATTATAGTTTCTTTATCCGGGAACGCAACAAGTTGGGGACACAGAATTTGTTGGGATAATCAATGTTTGGATAATCGAAGGTGTACTGTAACTTATCCCACCGAGAAAACAAAACTGTTGATGTCTGCACTTTTCAATCTCTGTGATGTCACTCACCTACATGAAATCTTAAAGACAATATGTATGTACCGTTACTGTAGGATGTTCGTCCCTAACACAATGCCACTGTCGTCTGGAGGTTGTCTGTCGCAACACTTCCACCACCTTCTTATAGTCATTTGTGGGTTTTCCGTATATGGCAGGCCGAGCGACAGTGCTTTCTCTACTGAGAAGAGACAGTTGCCACCTAACCGTCGTCTTGCAAATATGACCTGTACATGTCATAGTCTTATCTGTGGTCAATTATTGAGCGTTTCTCTACCTTGTCATTGTACACTTTATTGTTCCTCAGGAGTACAGTGTACTTGCAAAGCACTTGTTAAGTTGTCCATAACGCCATTTTTACTTCTGTTTTACGGAACGAAACAGCCATTTACCCCACCCCCAAATGAAAGGTTTTCATTTTTGTAAATGTTGATAAATATGGACTGCCCTTAATTGAATATAGTTTCCAACTACTTAAGTTAGTACTTAGAGGGTTTCTCGTCATCTTTGATAAATTATACATGTGGTACTTGTGAGTACAGATATTCTCTGGGCTTAGCATTGCACCACTCGGAGTTATGCCATACTAGAAACAGCATATTATGCATTATCTACACGATACCAAGGATTACGTGCAGGTTGCCACTATTTTATACCTTGGATTATCTAAACCTCAGTTATCTGGACTTTTGATTATCCAGACGACTTTTCTATTTTCTGACTTATCATGTTGCCTTATGGTAAGAACATTATGACAGAATTCAAGTTGTAAGGGGCAGCATGTGGGTTCTAGCCTTGCATTCTTGAGGTTTTCCATTTGGCTAGGCACATGTGACTGGTTGTATTTATTGTGTTATGGTACAGCCAAGGACACTGGGCAGTGTTGAGTGAATTAACATTAGTATATTGTTTTTTGAATTTTTATTACATTAGTGTGTGTGTGTGTGTGTGTGTGTGTGTGTGTGTGTGTGTGTGTGTGTGTGTGGGGTGGGTGGGTGTGGGTGGGGTGGGGGGTGGGTGTGGGGGTGTGGGTGGGTGGGTGTGGGTGTGCTAGTGTGTACACACGATGGAGATTTTGTTTTATGTAGATTGACTATCCTGAGATTGGTGATGGAGTTGTTCCTCGACACAGGTTTATGTCAGCATATGAGCAAAGATTAGAACCTCCTGATCGTAACTGGCAGTACCTTCTGTTTGCAGCTGAACCTTACGAAACTATGGGATTCAAGGTACAGCGTGTGCAAAATCATTTGGATTTATTTAATGTGTTTGGTTTTATTGTTAATTGTTCGAGCAAGTTTATGAACAAGGTTAAAAATATTATAAATTGTTCTGGTCTCGGCCTTTTTGCTCTTTCTCTTGCATACAGATGCTTGCTTATTGTTCAAGGCATTGCTCAACACAATTGCACCTTTTTAGATGGAATCACTTCTAATTTATAGCACAAATTTTATTAATTAAGTAAAGCACTAAGTAAAGTGCTGATCAGAATACTATTCGCAACTGTTGGACAATGTTACTTATTCATGGTTTCAAGAATCTGTAATTTGCATTGGGTATTTTGTTGTTGTTAATACTCTATTTGTGGTTACAGTTGCATTGTACATCATTTGTGCATGTGTGCTGAAATTTGCTACTTTTACTGTTGATTTAGTCAACAACTTGTTAGTTGCAGGAGCAAGAGAGCAGAACAATAATGGTGTTGTTTCAGGCTCATGATCAACGTTTTACTGACTACACTCTGCTTAGTTGTTAGCCACTTTTTACTTTAATTAAGCCAAAATGGAAGAACGTGGACATCGTGATTTCTCATTTTCTTCTCAACATGAAATGAATACTGGTATGTTCATGATATCAAAGGAGCATGGTCCAAATTTATACACATGCTTGCTGCCATGCCCAAGCCGTGCACGTGTAGGGTTACATCATGCTGTTTGCGTGGTTTAGATTGACAAAATGAAACGCTTTAGATTGAACGCTTTCCAAGCTTTACCTAGGGCGGGGCGGCAACCAGGTGTTACGTTTAGACAGTGCTGACTAGGCACAGCAGTGTCACGGTCAAGGTGGTGGCATCTGATTACGTCTATACATGTGCTAGGACACTGGTAAATAGATTGAGGCTAACCTGATTACCTAGAGACGTGGTTCAGCATGAAGTCGATCGCCAAGCTATAAGTCTGCAGTTGCATCTGTCACAGCCTTCTGAGAGTCTCTTCTCTTATGTAGATGCACTTCTTGTTTAATGGCATGTGACGTTGTCCAGATACTTTTATTGCACCGCAATGCAACATCTTGCTCCCTAGAACTTCTGTACCAACATCTAGGTCACGTGACTTGGTGCAAAACACGTCCTATCAGGGCAAATGATACTCAATCGTCTTTGTTATAGCCTACCACACTTTTCATATTCTTGCTTTACAGTTACCTAACCTTACTTACCTTTATTAAACCTTTCTGTATTCACTAAACTTGAAAAATTGATTGTTTTTAAGTGAGTGCGACATTCTGGAGTCCGAGGGCAATTAGGACAGTGCTCCTTTAATATGTCTAATTTCAGCACATACGAAGAATCAAATGACATTGCACAGCAGTGGTGGATCTAGATGAGAGTGTGCAGGGCATTTATCATTTTTGTGGCTCAAGTCATTACCTTTTGCCGCTCACACTTCATGATCCTTGCACAACTTTAGCCAGTGTTGTAGACTATCATAGCAGAAACTGCATGTTTCGAGACAATGGACATCATCAGCCGTAGAGGTTATTGTTTGGTTCCCGCTCTTTATTTGCATTTTAAGAATTAGGACTAGTTTTGTGTCTGTCTAGTTGCCTGGGTATTACTTTGGAGGGGCTTTTGTGTAGTCACTGAAGGTACAGACAAATCTAGAAAACGGACCCTGGAATGATCAGACACGAACTATCGTAATGTTGTAGGTTTAGTAATATGAGGTTTTATACATTTTTTAGTTATGTGATTTTAAAGTATATCTGAGCAGCTGTAATGTGTTTTAGATTCCTAGTCGTGAAGTAGACAAATCAGAAGGAAAATTTTGGACACATTGGAACAGAGATACTAAACAGGTAATACTGAGTAAGTTTGTTGGCTTGGATATATCATTAAAATGTGGTCAAAAAAGTGCTCCTATCTTGGACAGCTAGAACAAACCTTGGAAGGGTAAAATAGAAGTATAAACGCAGTATGTAAACCATGTAAGCACTTTTTTGCGCATGCTTACTCTGAGCCCGTGGGCTGCAGCTTCAATGCAGCAATTGAGTATGGGTGAATGAGGTGAAGTTGCTATGTTGTCAAAGGCAAGTCTATTCAGGGTACATGATTATATTAAGAAGACTATGTGGATATCAAACATTAAGGAGCAACTATGGGTGAGCTGTGAGAAGGACTGTGATCGTGATGACTTTGCTGTTTGTGTGAAAAGTGGATTGGAGCTTGTGATGCTGTGGTTATGTGCGTGATAAATAAAGCACTAGGAGTGCTTACATGGTATTGACTCTGTAGGTCAGGCGATAGGGAGGGCACATTTATGAGCACGGGAAGATTCACGAGTAGGGGAATATTTACAGGTATGGGAAGATTCATGGGTAGGGGGTAGATTCACAGGTAGAGGCACTTTGGTGGTACTCTACATTCATACTACCACAGAAAGTGAATATGCTGTGTAGTGTATGCCCAATGAAGACGGACCTAAAATCTTTGTTAGTCTATGGTTAGATTGATTCTTTATAGTAAAAGTGTTTGGAATAGTTGTGTACTTTTAATTTTGCGTTGCTAACAATTATAGGCTAAGTTCAGTTCTGTTGGAGTGTTTGTGAGCTTGATGTAATCTTTCTCGAGTGCTCGGGGTAGTTTCGTAAGGGTTTGTATGCAACCTGTAAGCAGTGCTAGCCACCCTCTTGTTTAGAGAAGTAGAGACAATGAATTTTACTAAAGCTGATAATATTGTGTGCATTTGTTTTGCTTTTCTAGTTTTTCATGCAGTTTCATTTCAAGTTACCAGATGATCTGACAAGGTCTCAGTTGGTTGCACCCAAGCCTCTAATGACATAGCTGACTGCAGTTGCATGTGCACGTGCATTCGTAATGATTGCCTGTGGACTGAGTCAAACAACTGTAGGGTTACCCGGTATTGATAATTCTAACTCTAGAATAAATACTAATACTGTTGTAGGTAACGTGTACAAGAATGGTTTACACCACGAAATACCTTTAGCAATATCATGTACTAGTGCTAGAGCTTGCTTGCAAATTCAGAAGTACTTGATCATTTTGTGAAATGGCACTTTACCCACGGCACTTGAGCTACTGTGCCCTCAAAACATAAAAATGAGGATGCTAAAAGCCTTAGTATAAGAATCTGCACAGACTGCAACTATGTACATTATGTATGCTAACTCACCACAACAAATGTTTAGTGTGTTTCCTCAAGTGTACAAAGTCAGCTTTTCTCGAAAGCGCAAGTTACACATTGGACACCTGTCTCTAATGCGGTTACTACATTCATTACATAAACAGAAATGACGGCAAGGTAGCAGTGCAACTTGCTTCGGCTTATCCCAACAAACCACGCATTGCGAACACTGTTGGTCAGAAGTATTGTTTTCAAGGTTGCAAGTTGAATTCTGATGTGTCCTCTTTTCCTCAGCAGTCTGTTGTCTTCCACGAGAATTTTGTTCCCTTTGTAAAAGAGGTTGTATCCATGGCATTCGTTTATTAATCAGTACATACATGATTGCTCCACCTACAATAATTGTCAGAACAAACTGCAATGATAACAATTGCCATATCAATTGTAGAAAAGGTAACAGAAAGTTGAAAATGCCAGATATCAGATCAATACCTGAAGCACACACAATTGCTAAAACATTCCATGCTGATAATGCCAGAGCTAACACAAATGACCATAAGTAGCCCCATAATACACCAATGATTTCAAAAGTTGACAAAGAAATACTCCTGATATAAGACAGTGCCACTGAAAAACGGCCAGTGATAAAAATGACACCAACTTTGATGTTTTCCAAAAAACCCTGAATAAGACCAGGAACATGGCTTGTCACTGAGACAATAGAGGAAACAACCCAAACAGTTGTTGAAGAAACAGAAGATGCAATGATTGATGCAGCTTGGATAGTCCAGCTCCAAATCTGTGACAAAGCTAGTACTAAGCTGGTAGCCAATTCACATATCTGAGACCACACCCATGTAATTGTCTTGATATTACAGACATGGCTTGTCGCTGAGGTGATAGAGAAGAGAATCCAAACAGTTGATGAAGAAACAAGATATGCAACAAATGATACAGCTTGAGCAGTCCAGGCCCAAACTTGTGACAAACCTAATACTAGACTTGCAGCCACTGCACATACCTGAGGCCATGTCCATGCAATTAATCTTGCTGTGATATTAGAGATCTCGCCTGTCACTGTGACCATAGTGGAAACAACCCAGACAGTTGCTGCAGAAACAAACGATGCAATGAATGATGCAGCTTGGATTGTCCAGCTCCAAATCTGTGCTATACCTACTCCTAGATTTGCAGCCAATACACACACCTGAAACCACGCCCATGTAATTAATTTTCCCATGAAATTCCATGAGTAAGACAACAGGATGCAGGACTGTGAGAAAAAGTAAACAAAAGAGTTGACGAAGTAGACAAGAGCAGGTTGCACAAGCGCCCAAAAACGGAACACAAACTGAGGAACATTGCTGACTGCCTCGATGATGAAGGAGAACGTTGCGACTGTCACAGTGAAAATCAGGTTGGCTACATTCGTTACCAGATGGTATAAACTACTACAGAAGACTGCGGCAAATTGCCAAGCGGCAATGAATAGATCATTTACGGCATTCAACAAATTTGCAACGTCATCCATAGCCTCGATTGGTTTAGTCAGCTCTTCTCTCTCATCCCCAATTAAGTGGGAGGGCCCGGCTAGCAGTAAAGCGCGCGAGGCCAGCCTTGGTTGCAGGTGGTATGAGAACTTTTCTCTAGCTAGTTAGCCCTTTGATCATGTTGAACCCGCATGTAACAGTGCAGCTAGATATTGAGTGCTACATCATGTTTGCCAGACTCATCAGGGGCGACGCTGGGGCCAAGATTTGGGAGATGTAACTACTAGTAGAGTTTGTACTATGTCGGCAGGGCGTGGCTTGTATATAGGGATGAGAACACTAGACTGAAACTTTCAAAGGGTCTTTGCTTTGCGAAAACATAACTTGTAAGCACAACGTAAGCCTGAGGGAATAAACAAGGAGTACTCACTACCGAGTACACCTTCTGTGCAGTGGCATGCCTAGGGAGCGCCGGGGACGCCGGGGGCTACCACCTACCAGAGCCATATATATAGAGAGTTGCGACATGGGCGTTATGGAATTTGTGATCACGTGATTGCATGGGCGCCATTTTGTTTCCAGTCGTGTGTAGACAGTATCCAGCATTAGGCGCGTTTCGACCCACTAGCGAGACTATGGTTAACTGCTGCGCTTGGAACTGTAGTAATAGATCAGAAAATGGATTCAAAATGTTTCGGTTCCCTAAGGATCGTGCCAGAAGAAAAGTTTGGGAGGCTAGAGTAAGTCGCAAGAACTGGATAGCATCGCCATATGCGCTCATGTGCGAGGTACATAAATACCGTAACGTTTATCGTGTTTCTCACACACTAAGGTACAGTGGATACGCGTTGTGATGTCGGCCAAAGCGGATTTGGTTCTAGTAGACTCCGATCTTGAACTGCCTAGATGGTATGTCTGGCAGCTACATGCTACTAAGTTGGTCCACTTGTGCACATTATTTGAATAATGATGATAGTCTCCTCCATAAGTACATGGAATTTTCATCATTTTGAAGGCACACTGATGAATCACAATTTGAGTGCAGAAGGGCTGATGGAAAAAGAAAACTTAAGTGGAACGCTGTTGCAGCCATATTTCCTCACAAGGAACGACATCAACGTATTAGAAAATCACCATTAGCAAGACATCCAGTGGACATTCCAAGCAAGTGAATCTGGGCTTGAGAGACCACATGTACTTAATCAGTGGTGTTTCACCAGAACCATTTTCAAAATGTAAGTCACTATGCAACAGTTCACACGTTTATATCAGTGCATGAATTGTTCTTCACTTAATTAATAACCTCTCAATCAACTGTACTATATTTATAAAACTACAAAGAAAACTGCAAATTACACATGATAGAACACACACACACAATAATGACAACAGGCACACATGTAGACATAATTTCAAAGTTTAGTAGAAGTTTCTTCAATCTTGGGATTGTTTTCCATTTTTCAATTGTTTAAATTACTACTATGAAGAACCAAGTACAATTAATGCAAGTTAACTAATCTATCTCAATTGATTAATGTACAGCTGAACATAATTCCAATGATACGAGGCAACTCGACATGACTCTGTAGCATATGAAACCAGTGTGGCAGATCTAGATATAGATGTGGATGAATCTAATACCCTTTCAATTGATTCCTCTACAACAGCTAGAGAAGTCGTAAAATTGAAAGCCAAATTACAAGTTTCAAGAGCCAAACTGCATAAAATTACAAGAAGAAATAATGCACTTACTAAGCAAATGGCAAGTCAGGAATCAAAGATTAAAAAACTTTTTGCTGAAGATCAGCTGCTAACATTGTCCCGAGGAATGCGAGGAATTCGGTGGTCATCTGCCACAGTGAAAAAAGCCTTACAACTTCGATTTGCATGTGGAACCACAGGATATAGCTTACTTTTAAAACAGCAGTTTCCTTTACCATCTCTTCGAACTCTTCAACGACGGATGAAGACAGTTCTATTTGAGCCCGGCATACTCAACCAAGTTTTTGAATACTTAGCAGTGAAGGTAAATGATTTGTGCGAAGAGGAAAGAGTCTGCTGTCTCACATTAGATGAAATGTCCATTACACCTAGTATTGAGTATGATGCAAGTAGTGGACAATTGCTTGGGAATGTGACTTTGCCTGGTCATTGTGGTACTGCCACTCATGCTCTTGTGTTTATGTTGGGAGGACTGTCGTCACGGTGGAAACAGACAGTAGCATACCATTTCACAGGAAACTCCACAAACGGAACTCTAATGAAACCAATTGTACGGGAAATTATTGAATGTGCTGCAAAGATAGGCTTACATGTCATAGCTGTGACTAGTGACATGAGATCTGCAAACTGAGCACTGTGGAGAAGCTTTGGCCTCATTACTGGAAGACACTGCAATATTGTTAGCAAAGTAGTACATCCTCAAAGTCCAACCAAATGGTTATATTTTCTCACTGATGTTCCTCACCTAATAAAGAATCTTAAGGCAGCTTTGGTTAGTGGCAAAGTCATCACTCTACCTGATGATGTTGTTAAAGCAAACAACTTGAACTGTAGTTTTGTGTCCATTACACCTGTAAAAGATCTAGTAGACTTTGAGAACCATCATGATTTAAAATTAGCACCAAAGCTAACTAACGCCACTATTTCTCCATCACATTTTGAGAAAATAAAAGTATCACATGCACTGCATCTGTTTAGTAAGTCAGTGAGATCTGAACTTCAATACCTTGTGAAAGAAGAAGGCTGAGGAAACGAATATCTTTCTACTGCTTGGTTTCTGGATGTGTTTAACCGGTGGTTTGATTTCACGACAAGCAGGTACCCTGCAGTTGCACTAAGCAGATTGAATTGTGATAAGTATGAAGAAGCTCTAATATTTCTTACGTCTATTATCAACTTAGTACAGAGCATGAAAATTGGAGATAAAAATGACTGGAAACCCGTGCAAGCAGGGATTATAATGTCTACAAACAGTGTTCTTGTATCCAAGAGGAGTTGCTTTCAATGGGATACAAGTTCCTTTTGACAAGTCGTCTTACTCAAGATTGCCTTGAAAATCTTTTTAGTTTGGTCAGGCTAAAAAATCCTATTCCTTCACCACTGGCATTTAAATACGCATTAAAAGTCATTTGCATTGCACAGTTCTTGAAACAACCTCATGCATATCAATGAAACTACCAAGAAGATGATAGAGACATAGCAATTGACTTTCTTGACCAGCCATTGAAGCTAGCAAGCACTGAACTGGATCTGAAAGATTTAGAAGTGGAAATATCAGAAGCAAATTGCAAAGATGACATTCAGAAGGCTGAGTTGAACAGCTTATATTACCTTGTAGGATACTGCCTACACAGCATAAAGAAAAATGAAGAAATCTGCACAGGTTGTTTTGTGGAAGTGACCAGCTGTGATCTAAGTGATCAAGACTCAGCAACGTTCACTATTCTAAAAGAGTATAAGCAAGGATGCCTTACTCAGGTATCAGAGAAAGCATTCTCTATGATGCTCAAAGTAGAAGTCATGCTAACAAACTTCGATGAATCAGTGTTGATGACATCAAAAAATGTGAAAAGATTATTGTTGGACAAGGCTGAAGAAATAACAGTACATGATTTGTTCCTCAATTGTCATAATATCAAGCAGAAGCTACTATCAAAGTACTTGACCGTTCGCTTACGCATTCTATGCAAGCAGATGAAACGTAAAAGAAAACAGGAGTTAGAGAAAGAAAAGAATCAGAGTCAAGGTGAACTAGGAAGCAAGAGCATGACAACGAGAAAATTAGTCAAAAAATTGAAATGAAAATGAATGCCCTTGTATGGAAACACAACTCTAGCCAGTCAACAAATGTGTGCATGAGTATACATGTGTGCTTGTGTAACACGTGATTAAGCATCGCATTTATACCTTTTGTAACTTGAGCTTTTGATGATGAGCCATCGTTTTATTTATACCATTCATTGCTGAAAGAAACGTGTACAGAACAACAGTTATAAATGTTGGAATTCCGAGGCCAAAGCGCGAGGTTTCCCTTGAAAAGCGTCAGAACTGTTCAGATCGGTTGTTTGAACAATACTACGTCTCTCCTGCAGTGCAAACATTGACTGAAACAACTGAAATCTTGCAAACGGCTCATTTGGAATCTCTGTATTTCGGTAGCGCTCTCACCCGAAACCACGATGATCAGGAAACGACACAAATCGAGCTTCTGAAGAAGTAAATCATAGTCCAATAGTTGCAACAAGTAGCAACATAAAACTCACTTTAATGTAGAAATAGTAGTAGCTTAGTATGATTTTAGACAGACTTTTTACGTAGCGCGCATGGAAACAAAATGGCGCCCTTGATACGTGTTGTCGCAACTCTCTCTCTATATGGCTCTGCCACCTACCATGTTTGCCATGGTGTGCACGTGACTCAGTGAGTCACCCAGAGGGTGGCACTGTAGTAAAGTCGCATACCGTGCAAGCCCGTTGCAGCCAATGGGACTGCTGGGGTCATTGAAAAAGTTAGCCTCGTCCCCTGGCCTTGCGCCTGGAATTGTTATACAGGCACCGGACAAGACTAGCACGAGAGTCTAGGGACGAGGCTAAGCTTGGCAGTGTCCGGTTCTTGTATAACACTTTTAACCTCCCGGGAACCGGTGTAGCAGCGGATTTGTTCCTGCCGCTGATTTTACACCGGACACTGCCAAGCTCACGTGAGTCTGGAGACGAGGCTATGAAAAAGTGTTGTTTGACAAGCAGTTGATTTGCGGTAACTTCCGTTTTGGGTATGGCCAAATATATTAACAATTACTTTTTGGTGTGTATCAGCGTATACGTGTACGCAAGTAGGCAATAAGAAAAGAAGAAATGTTTAGGAATTTCGGGAGCTAGTCCGTGACGTCCTTGACGACCTTTGCTCAAGCCTCGGAAGTCGTTTTCTCCTAACTGCGCATGTCCTTAGTTATAAGCTTTAAAGTTAAGAACATAAAATATGAAATTTAAATTAGGAACGCAAAATTAGGAACATTTATTATTATTATTGACTTTCATCCAGAGTAGGCGTGGCGTTATGGTAACGAACGCTTTCAGTGTGCGCTAGGTCCTAACTATTGACGATTGTGACAGGTACTGTACTTTGTTGATTGCAGCACTCTTACAGCAGTTGATTTACTCTAGCTAGCTCGAACTTCCAGACATTTGGTAGTACAAACTAGGGCAAAGGTTTGTGAGGACTCTAACATTTTAGCATTGTTATTAATTAACAAATTGCGTAGTATTTTATTTACTATTAATTAAACAACAGCATTCTGATGATTAGTGACACACGTACAGGTGCTAAACAGTTTGTGGGTGAGTGGTGTGTGTGTGTGTGTGTGTGTGTGTGTGTGTGTGTGTGTGTGTGCGCGCGCGCGCGCGCGCATTTGTTGTGTTTGTTTGTTTATTGGTTTGTTTGTTTATTTGTTTGCATGTCTCTGAGTGCAGAAAAATGACAAGATTGCATGCATCTAAAAGTTTCAACAGAAATATAATAGCCACCCTGAATTCTGTTATAAATGACGTCATTCTGCATGTGTAGCAGGCGCACACACGCCCAACAGAGATAAATGCGAAGACAAGTTGTTTTGATGCTCTAATTTTGCTTCACCCATAACTTTTAGCTAGTAGAGAGCTGCTGTTCAACTGTTGGTCCATTGCTATAGAAAATGCAACACAGCACAGACGTCAGACGTCAACTTAGGTAATAGGAAATGATATAGGAAGCCTTTGCCCAACATCTGACGAACCACGACCTTCTATGAACCCGTTCCGCGCTAGGATAGCGTTTAGCAGCGTCATTAACACACTTTAGCTATAAATAGCATTGATGGGTGCTCTTTGTTGCCATAAACACACCCAAGTGCCACACGCACAGGCAGTTGTGTAATTAAGACACGCCTTTTTTCGATATTCTCGGACAACATGCAACTGACGCATGTGGATGGCACTGGCTTCGCACGATCATAGCAAATAAGCATGATATTAATCTTAACGTGCCCTAGGCCGGACACCACGCAGTGACACCAGAACAATCAAATCGCTGACATCCGGGCAAGTTGACTGTAGCTGATCGGTTTGGTCGTTGGTTGTCTACGGCAGAACTTGGTATCAGCTACAGTCTTTACTTTCTTTCAGAATCTGATGGCATCGTTCAGAAACGACAACCCCGGAGTCGTTCTCACGAGCTTCGCTCTCAGCAGAGCTCAAACCGTCCACGGCAGTATGGTGAGCATTTGTTCGCGTGGTGGCGGTTACGATGCCACAGGCAGAAATGGAAGCACGACTATTAGACGTTCCATTTGCGGTGGAACCGCTCGTCGACGTTGGGGAAGCGAAAGAGGAACATGCAGAGGCTGGGAAAAAAGTCACGCGATTGTGCCATTTGCTCTTTTTATTCTCACCGCGTAGTTACGTGTTGCGGCTATGCGTGCTAGGCAGTGTTAGTTTGGTTAGACGTTGAAACTGTTGCTCGTAGCAGCAGCCATGTATGGGCGTGGCCTCACATAGTCTGGAGCTCTGAGTTGCGACGACAAGGAATGGTGTTTAGACAGATGCATATTATGTTTAGTTGGGTGTCTGGAAATATTGTGCGAAATTCTGAACTCGGAGTCTGCTAAGTTGTTTTGTTGTTGTTGTCACGTGATTGCTCAATACTAAGTGATCGTACGTACTTGGTCACGTGATATCCTGTGTCTCACCACAGCCGTCCAAGAACTTTGCGAAACCGAAGGTGCGTCGCCAGTTGGATTTGCAGTTCTTTTTCGAGGAGTTCAAGCAGATAAGAGAAGCTAGAGCAGCAGCCGGTGCAGACAGAGAACAAGAGGAAGAGGAAGAAGACACTAAATTACGTCAAGGTAAAAATTGATGTAGTTTGAAAACGATATTAGTCACTAGAAAGGGTACGTTTAGTGTTGTCAGTGTTTGTGTGTACACTACTGATTGCTTGTTGTAAGGTTGGTCTTCTAGCTAGATGACAGTGACTAGAGAAGTGTGGTTTAGCATGCCATTGACCTGAGTGGTTAGACAAGGTCATATGAGATCAGTACACAGACAGGAAGAAAGTTGTACTTCTACGTATTCTGTGTCATATGCATGAGGAGTCTTTGTTTGCTGCAGAGAGTAATGAGCCAATTGTCATGTCAGTGGGCACTTAGTGAGAAAACTGAGTGCTAAGTGTGGGATGTTGGCATTGGTGGGAGCTGTGAATCTCATTGTGGTTGGTTGGTCCTTATCAGTGTGAAGGGATGTTCCAGTCAGAATCCCTGTCAAGCATCCAGCTTTTACTGGATTGGATGGTGGTCAGGCTGTTGGGCTCTAAACCAGTTGATGTAATTTCTCTTTGTGACTTTGAGCTCTGTGTCCAGTCATTGATATGCAGTATTTAGACTTGCTATATGATCATCTTTTAAGTCTGGCTTGAGTGTGTATGTAGGATGCTGGCAATGTTTTGGCATGTGGTTGACATAAATTATTCCAGAGATTGGGTTTGCTAAATTGATAACTGAAATGTTTGTTATATGTATTCAAACTATGTGGTAGTCTGAATAGTCAGTTTAGGTTAGCTACTAATATGTTGTAGGTGTTGTGTGTTTAGTGTATCAGTCTTTCTGTGCTTTAGTATGTTGTTTCAAGTGTGGTGATCACACTAGGCTTGCATGGTGATTAGGTTATTATACTAGACAGTGTAAAGGGTAACATTTATCTAAGATAGTCAAGGTGTGGTAAAGCTTGGTGAGCACTAGTGGTACAGTTTGATAAGCACTAGGAGTATTTCATTAGGCATGCTCAGAGCAGCTGGTAGAGCAGCCTATAGAATGGGATTTGAGATGAAAGCAATCAAAGGTTAGGAGAAGAAGACACTTAATATGAGGCAGTGATTATGAGACCATCTTGTGATTGCTGTAACATGTCATTTGGCCATTAAGCAGGAATTGTTCTGTCGTGCTTGGTCCTCTTTGATTTCTCTTCTTTTTATATCTACGACTGGCATGTCATTTGTCTTTAGGTTGTCATAAGGCTGAGCTTTGCCTAATGTGGACAGATTTGTTAGGTGGTCACATTCTAGATAGGTAGCTAGATGCTTGCTGGTTTTGTTGTGAGAAGCGAGGCTACTTGGTCACTTTGTAGTGATTAAGTTCTGACCACCGTAATATTACTTATTCTAGATATTGGCAGAGTTGAACAATGTGTGGGTGCTGATCTCATTGGCTTCAAATTTTTTGTAATTGATTTTGTACCGAAAGTGTTACTAAAAGTTGGTTTTTTTTGCCAAACCCCTACTCTTCCTCCGGTACAAGCATTAAGTTTCAACTATCCGAACTGAAGAGTACCGACTGAGAATGAGTACGACTTTGGATGAATTTGTGTGCATGCATGCAGGACACACTATTATGCACACTCATGGTTTGCGTAGATGATATTGCGTGATAGACATTCATAAGATGGATTGTGGTGTAATTTCTAGGAATTATGTTGTCTAATATGTCATTATTGATTTGTGACTCAATGTGGCAGAACTACACAACGCTGAATACTGTATGACATATCACTACTTGGGTTATTACTGATCTAATATTTATAGCGTTTCAGCAACAGTGAAGATTTTGATAGTTCATCTTAGGGTTAGCTAAGGCATCCGAGGTTTGCAGTTTTTTAGGCTTTATGGCTGAATCAAGCAGAGCATTACATGTCAGAGTCTCTCTAGCCCTTTGGTGGCAGTATGCTTGTCAATGACTCTACATAGTTTTCGTAAAGACCACAATAAGAGCTTGCTTTGAACTGCACTGTTTTATGTTATTCAGCTGGAACATTGGTGGAAAACATCATGCCATGCCATAGCAGTTTGCTATCTTGTTGTATAGCTAAGTTACCAACGGTAGCTTTTGTCTTGAAAGCATTTGTATTGTTATGCCCC
The DNA here is from genome assembly GCF_963422355.1 of Corticium candelabrum. NCBI lineage: Eukaryota > Metazoa > Porifera > Homoscleromorpha > Homosclerophorida > Plakinidae > Corticium > Corticium candelabrum. The sequence continues at coordinate 5,855,645 of NC_085104.1, forward strand.
CACTTAGAGTTCTCTGCTTGTTCTTTGGTGGGAAGCTGCACAAGTTTGGGCGCTTGCATTGGTTAGCTATCTCAGAGTGGAGGCTCACAGTAGGGGACTGTACTCAAAGATACAAGGCCTAGTATCTTCCTGCAGGAAGCTTACAGTACAGCCAGCCACAGAAGCAGAGAATGGGCCACGAGTTGTTCAGACGATTTCCCGTATGTAGCACAAAGTCTTACTCTCTGTTCTTGTTTGGAAGTAACTACTTTAGGTTTAACCATACGAAGTGCTCCTAACACACCCAAAATGTAGCAAGACATGATGAACTAATCTAAGAAGGCTTTCCTTTTAAGGCTCGACGGTTATACAGTACACAGTCGATACTTGCGTGATAAGTTTGGGGTCCCAGTTTGCTTTAGTCAATAAATCACAACTTCCCTCCATATGTCTCACAATCCTTACCTTGAAAAGTGCACAGGTATCGGTCTTCCTTGCTAACCAGCAATCAGAGTTACTCTCATACCACATACGGGTACTAAATATGCCCACATAGGTAATTTCAATGCTTATTTTTTTGTTACAGTAAACATCTGAAGTAAACAGTTGCAAAGGGTTGTGTCATGAAGTGACTGCTTTCATCTGAGAGATTGTTGATTTTGGTGAGAGTTCTCCTTAGTGCAGGGTCACGGTCGGACATGCGCACTTGAGCCGATCTTAAGTGAGGTAGCTTTTGCGTTGTAGGTATTGTACGTAACATATGTTCAAGTGTCCTAGCAAGAAAATCAGTTTTGATTGCAGTAAGCCCCTTAAATGCTGTTAATGTTGCGCATGTGCAAAGGTCACTAGATGAAACTACTGCAAAACTGGCTATTTAGGTGATGTTTGATGGGCACAGCAGCAGTGTAAGCTTTAAAAAATACAAAATTTTGGTGCTCACTGTGAGCTGGGTGCTCTGAGAGAAAGACGTGACTACGGCAGATGCAATATACAGGAACGTGACGTGTGTGTTTTGGTCACATGCAGAGCATAAGGAACTTTGATCTGGCTCAAAGTACGAGGGTGCTTGTTGAATTTTACTGAAACTGCAGTGTAGCAACCTCAGTTTGAGGTTTTAGAAGAAAAATTCCGAGAACTATATCTAACAAGCCTAGAATTTAGCTACCAGAGTCACTGTCTAACGCAACCTCATGCTGCAACGTCTTGTTCGTTTCTATTCAGGCTATAGAGGGACTTCAATCAGCTTTGCCTTCAGTGCAAATTAGAGCGTCTAAGTCCTTGTGGTTACTGAGTGTTTGAAAAAGTGCAGTCTTTTCAAACGGATGCAGTGCGCACGGCCGAGCGTGACCCTGCACCTATAACACTGTGGATTATAGAAGAAACCTCTAAAGAAACACCTGACAAGAAGCGTAGGAGGACACTTGGTCTGATCACATTCCTAACTTTATATAGACTAAGTATGCAGTACGTTGCAAGATGGACCTCACACTTGCCTACTCTGTGGTACTCAAGTCAATCTGCCAATTTCCAGAGTTTCCTATGAACTGCCCGGGCGCTTATTGAGAACGGATATTCTTCCATAAATATCGCAATTTTTGTATTGCTGCCGTGGCGCTGTTTAGGAAATTTCTGGTACAGGTCATACCCAATCTTGCACTTAATTATTTAGAAATGACTCGCGCCACTACCGACAGATACATGTATCTGATCTGTCAGTACGTGTAACATGACACCTAATGCTCTTAGTAGAGTCCTGTCCGCACTGGCCACTGGATTGTGATTCGATCGCAATAAATCCGATCCACGTCGGGAGGTGTTTTGATCACAATTGGTTGAATCCTATTAGAATAAGTGGCTGTTACCTTTACGTATGTTACGAGTGTAGTCAGAACATCTAGCCCTCCTCACACATCTTTGTTCTCGCTCTCCTTACGTTGCTGTATAAGGCTCTCCACAAGCAAAGAACCTCATGTACACATTGGTCATCAGCCACTTGATACCGAAAAGAGGCAGAGGTATTGTTTTCAAAGTGCAGCGTGGATGCTCGCTAATCTGGTGGGATCGCCATCCATTCTGGTCTAGTGTGGACAGACCTCTAAGGTCCGCAAACCATACTTATCTACATTTACGTTTACTAACGAAGGTCACTTTGCCTCTCTAGTAGATGTACGTATGTACCTATAATGCGCTGCTAATTCACACCAGTCATACCTTTACATGGACTGGCACACTAATTAACACCAGCGATAGCAATGACGGGATGCTTGCTCAGGAAGGAAAAGTCATGCTGGTAGGTAGGGTAGCTGTCAACTAGTTGTCCCTGGGCAATCCTAGTTTGTCATTTCAGTTGCCTGGACGTATTTTTGGTTGTCCCTGGTGTCTGCAACCGTTTTGTTGTACTGGTCTGGTTCGTAAGGTTTCTTGTAAGCACCGAAAGCAAACCCTACCTAAGAAGTTCTGAGATTATCATCGCTGTCTAGACAGAAGACATGACTTTACTTAGGATCTGACTGCATCCTATTATTATTATCATTATTATTACTATTATTGCTATTTTATTTGCTCATGACTGGGTTTGCAGAGGGAGAAGAGGAAACTCGCTGGTTGAAAGAAGTTGGGCTGAGTTCTTTGGCATCTTACTTTGAAGGTGCATCATGACACTGCTGTTTCTAGCTGTTAGCACTTACGTAAGGTTTTGTGTGAAATTTGTAGAAAACAAGGAATTGAATGCCAGTGATGTGGATGCAGAAACATCAAAAATGCAACTGACTGTACCCCAACAAGCAGCTGTGAGGAGGAGAGTGGATACCTTGAATGCAACGATTCGACGGAAACGACAAATGCAGATAGTAGAGGGTGATGCTAGCGATCTCAGGCAGATGTTCTTACTGAGAAAGGATGAGCAGGAGGATAAGGAGTGCTCAGGCACTCAACGAAATGTATGATGATTGCATACGTTTTGAGCAAATGTGTTGATAATCGTGCAGATACTGAACTAACGAATATGTGTCTGTTTGTGTTTGTTTGTTTGTTGTTGTCTGTTTGTTATTTGTCTGTTTGTCAGGTTGTTTGTCTGTCTGTCTTTGCATTTGACTTCATGTGTATCTATCTGTCAGTTGTCTGTTTGTTTGTCTGTCTATATCAACAATTCAGACAAACAAACAGACAACTGACAGATAGATACACATGAAGCCAATTGCAGAGACAGACTGACAAAAAGACAACATTGAATTGTTGATAAAGTTTCTGCATGTGTGTAAGTTGTTTACTGTAGCTTTTTGTGTCTGAAAAGTTTTTCATTTTGACATGGTAATGAGTTGTACAACTACCTGGTTATGTCTTATCTTACATTCGGTCTGAGTTCAGTGTCTTTTCTTTGCGTTTAGCAGTCTGAAGTCACTATTCATGTTACCAGTCCTGCAACTAACGAAAGACACAGCCAGCTGTCTCCAGATGTATGTCTGTCACTCAACTGTTCTGTGTTGTGAATCTTCCAAATGTGTTAATCTTTGTTATCTGGGTGTCTAGGAAGCAGAAGTTGATGCTGCTGTCAATGGATTACCAGTAAGTTGATTTAGACATACGTATATTAATAATGAATTGAATGATCATCATCGGGATTCTTCCTAAAGCATGATAACATGGCGCTACCCTGAGTAACTGTAGCTCTGTGACCAAGCCTTTTCAAGCATGTTCTACTCATGGTAGATTTGGAGCACTGCACATTTGTACTTGCATATACAGCAAGCAGATGGCATTGGTGTGCACGTGCACGAATACTGAAGACGTCTCACTGTGATGAAACGTATGAACAATGAAAAGACTTGGTGGAAGTTTTTGATTAATTGATTAATATGCAGTTTGACTTAGTGTTGAATGCTATAGTAGAGATCTGGATATCTGAGGGTACATCGCAATATGGGGCATGTCTTACAACTTCTGTCTTTTGTTAAATCGTGGGGAGAACTGGCCCTGTTTATTGTAATATTTTCAAATCATAAGTTGAGTTATCTGAGTTGTACACAGACAATAGCTTTAATAGTAGTAGAGAATTTATGCTGAACCTTGCAATCATTAAAACATTTTAAAACAAATTTAATTAAATAGGAAACCTTAATTGGTTACCATAAATAGATTTATGGTGTGTACACCATATTATATGATATGGTGTGTATATATTCAATTATTAGTATGATGGTATTGTAATTGCTTTCTAACATTAAAAGTTTGTGTTTTAGTTGTGATAGATACTTGTTTGTGATTTGTGTAGGATGTGCCCATAGAATCCGTACCAGAAGGACTAACTCGAATCGATGATCTGTCTGTAACTGATGTTGAGAGTGTGAAGCAAAGGGCATTGATGGAGCTAACTGCACTGTTAGAAAGCAACGATATTCAAATGAAAGTTCGTAAAGCTCCGAAACGAAAATACAGAGGTGTGTTATGACTGTGCATATCTCTCTCTAAATTTTGTCATAAATCTTTTGCAAAGTCTTTTGATTTTTGTTTGTATGCTTTGAATTTTCTTGCATTCCTAGGGTAGCACGTGTATGTATTGATGTTTTATGCAGTGCTGTTATGTTGTAGAGAGTGGTGTGTTTGGTGTTCCCATTATGATGATGCTTTCTCGAGATAGATTGATTGATCCCATGACGAGAACTCCATTTTTTGTACAACAGGTAGAATTGTTTTGGTTAAGATAACGTGTAATGTTTTTAGTGTTAGTGTTGTTTGTTTGCTTGTAGATCATTGGATTCTTAGAAGACATGGGTGAGGAGATGTTTGTGGTGTTACTTGCTATTGGTTTTGTGTGTTCTGTTAGTTGCTGTCTGTCTGCTTATGTGACTATACACATGTCTGTTACATCTCTTTTTTTCTGTCTATTTGTTGTGTTTATTTGTTTGTTTGTTTGTGTGTGCATGTGCATAGGCTTGTGTTTTAGTTCTGACTTTTTGTTTCTATATGTCGTGTGTTTGTGTTTGTTTTTGTTTGTTTTCCTGTTTCTGTGTCTTTGTTGTTTGTTTGTTTGTCTGTTTGTTTACTTGTCTGTACACCACAAATGTTACTGTATTTCTCTATGTAGGCATAAGAGATGAAGGCATCTTGAGAGTGCCAGGTGCAAGTGCAAGAGTACGGGTAAGAAGTTTCTATACATCTTAGACTCTTGTCATTTCATGGATTGCATATATTGTAAATAACTATATAGCACCTGCTCGAGCAAACATAATGAAGACAGTAAACTGGATCTAATACTAATGTAATTTGACTGATACTGCACACTGACAAAGCAAAACGCAACGTTTTACAGTACACAGTTGTGATGTTGAGACTCGGAAGGCGGATCTAGTGCTTTATATTGGCAGTGTGTCAGTTTGGTACTATGGAGAGATATGGGTGAGGATGGCATTGTGGTGTCTAGACAAAACCGAAAGCATGAAACTCAGTCTTCTTGCTAGAGATTTTTGGAAGCGTGGCGGGATGGGCGGGTTCACAATGCATGCAGTCTGCTCTTAACAGTGGACATGCACACTGGAGCCGATCTCAAGTGAGGTAGACTTTGCATTGTAGCTATTGCATGTAACGTACGTTCAAGTGCCCTTGCAAGGAAATCAACTCTGATCACCAGTGAGCCCTTCTTAGCGATGTTCATAGATTGCGCATGCGCAAGTTTTGTAGACAAAAAATACAGAAAGTCTGTCTACGTGGACCGCTGTTGTTGCTTTGCAAGAAGCCATGACTAGTCTAGAGTAGATTCTAGGTGCTACTTCCCGGACAAGAGGTGTGCTTCCCCGGTCACTGGAAGGGCATCCAGGACTAGAATCAGAAGCGGCGCATCTGAGACTGCAATCAACACTTGTGCGTACACGTTTGGAACGAGGCTATCATCCAGAAAGAGCTAAAAAGCTAGCAACAAGTAGGTAAACACACGTCACATGTTGATTGATCTTCATGTATGCTGTCGAAACTCTTCAGTTTTACGCCTCACGAACATCTCAAAGACAATGAAGTACAACCAAACCAAAGCGGAGTCTACAGGAATAGTTAAAATAAACCTGGCTTTTAGATATGAAGGAAAGTCTTAACTACGAACTTGGTCTGATTCCATGGTTGTTAGCAACAAGTGATGGAGACCTTGTCAAAACACAAAAATCCAAGGTCTTAGAAATTTTGGAGAAAACTATTATTGATTCTCTAGATCACATTCCACCGTGTACCGCTACAATGATTGATGCGATGGCGTTGTTGCAAAACTATAACTCATGCAGCACCAACATTCGGTGGCATCGCAGAACAGACTATTTCTATGCTGCAGACATATCTGAGGAATTCCAGATCTCGAGTTGACTTTATTGCTGATCAATACCGCAGTCCTTCTATTAAAGCTGGCGAACACGAAATGAGAGCAAAAGCGCAAGGATCTGTTCGTGTCTGGATTTTGTCATCTGCTTAGAAGACACCTGTCCAGTGGAAAAATCTCTAATAAATTCACACAACAAGACTGACTTGCTTCACTTTCTCGCCCTTGAGTGGTCTTTTCAAGATTACGTTGCCCGGGCTTTGAGGGACAGTGACAGGTACGTTTTCTTGACAGATGGTAAGGAATGCTTTCGAATTTGCTTGTGAACCCGATGGCCGGTTGCAGACGGTGGTTGTGCCAGACTTGCAGTGTAACCACGAAGAAGCGGATACACGCTTAATTTTACATGCTTGCCACGCCAGCAAAGTTGGTCTCAACGTCGTAACCATATCATCGTCGGATACCAACGTAGCCGTTATCGCAACTGGCCATAGTTACGATGTACCTGCAACTCTCTTATTCCTTACGGGTACAAAGCATCGCCGTCGCTACATCAACCTGACGCAGATGGGAAAGGCACTAGGCAAAGAAAAGTGTTTGGCTTTGCCTGGATACCTTCCCTCACAGGTTGTGACACGACAAGCGCATTCGTAAGAAAAGGAAAAGCCTTACCACTGGAGCTTGTCTGGAAGAACGAGTCATTTTGCCACGCTATGCAGCTGATTGGACAAAACTTTGACGCTGATCTAGAAACGCTGATCTAGAAATGCTGTCAAAAGAATGTCAATCCTACGTCTGTAAGATGTACGGTCACGATGGGACGATGTCAATGCTGTGCGGTATTCACTGTTTTGTGCGAAAGCTGCAGAATCAACACAGCTCTCTCCTACGAAAGATGTTCTAGAGCTACGTATAAAAAAGAGCTAACTATCAAGCTGGCATATGGCGAAGAGCCTTGGAAGCTCAGCCAGATATTTCTTTCTTCCATGGACACGGTTGGTTGGTCAACGATGACAATGAAGTGAGCATAGAATGGATTACGGTTGAAGCACCTGTTGACGTACTCAAACTTATCAGCTGCAGCTGTAAGACCGGCTGCTATTCTAGGCGCTGTTCTTGCCAGCGAAGCCAACTGCCATGCACGGATGTATGTCAGTGTGCCAACTGTGACAACACAACAAATGATTTTCACGCTCCTGACACACTGTCCAAAGAGACGTTTGAAGATCGTGATGAAAATTCTAGTGATGACAGCAATGAATAATAGATGAATTGTTTAGGATAGATGCGTTTGTACCCCTTACCTAGCTCAAATAGGGGCATCTACACAGTTTGCTAGTACTAAAGCTATATTTACATTACACTCTTGAAAACTCCAATTTATTCTAACTCTCGAAGTTCTTTGCGTTGTGAAATATTATTTAGATGTTTATGAAGTTGCAGTTACTATCAAGTCTACAAACCCTCAAAGTAGACGAGATACCTACATCCGGGACCCTAAACCATTCTGCTAGTGTAGCTTGAGAAATCAAGTTGCAGGCTGCTGTAGAAGGCCAAAGAAGTCAAGTTTCAATTTTACAAATCGTTTTGGAACCACGGATGGATAGTAGGAAGAGCACATGTGTGTATAAAGTGAACTTACGAGGAAATTTGTTGCAGTGACTCATTATAAGTGATTTCTCTCTGAATCGTTATTATGCTCATCAACCTACCTTGGGGTTGTGAAAAGGTACATCTCTTCTTACTTGATCGTCACAAACTGCAATTTTGCGTGGGCATGTCACTGTAGCAAACAAATTTCTATTTGTGATAACGGCCCTGGTTTCAGATGGCAAACGAGCACGAATGTACTTGCACAGTTACCTTATGACGATTTCTACATCCAAAACTTCCCCGGGCTTTGGGTGCAATGTAACTTCATCTTTTTGGCCATGGGCCGACAGACTAATTGATATGCCCGTTGGACGTCATCACCTCAAAGATGTTGCTGTTGTTGCGCGGAAACAGGTGCAGCGAACGTGAATGTTCATACAAAGCACAGGCTAAGAGACTTTGGTAGTGAGAGTCAGACGTCAGAGTCAATCTAGAAGTAGGTGATTAGTGATGCACGTGCTAAGTGCGTGTTGAGAAAGACGGTGGTGTTCATCGTTTACTCTTTTGTCTCATTGACTGGAAAGAAGTTTTAGCAGTAGCTTTTGTGATCCGCCGACGGGCACTGCCGTGAGTCAAGCGGGCAAGTAGCTTCGTCATCTTTGCCTGTTGCAATGATAACTTTTGTCTCTTTGCCTTTTATGAAATAGCAGACAGAGAGCGTTAACTATGACGTACAGGCAAGTGTCATCCCGCAAAAGTACTTCGTATACTTTCAGAATGTTACACAGTGACAGACAATTCAGCTTCGAAAAAGTGACTGCTTTTTATTTAGAAATCTTTGCTTGATCATAATCCTGAAAAGGGATCCTGCGGGTCAAACAGGTGGGTTTGCCATAATGACAACTTTTGTCGCTTTGCTTTAAACAGCAGAGCATTTGCGACGCCACAATTAGTATGCGATGCCACAGTAGGTGATGCAGCAATGAGTAGCCGTAGAATGACATCAAGAACTACAGATGAATGCCAGCAACGCATAAGTATAGGACACAGACTACCGAAAATGTCACCAGTTGCTATTTCAAAGTGAGGAAAGGTCGCATGCTAAAGGAGAAGCAAAGAATTGCAGCAGTTTGCGAGTGCATACGGAGCAAACTTTTTGTGATGTCACGATTTTCAAGAAACATCAACAACGCCAGCACAAAGCAAAATACAGGCCACTGGCCACTGCGAAGAGCACCAGGTGCTTTCGAAAGTAGAGAAAGTCATGTTCTCAAGGAGGAGCAGGAAGGGACAGCAGTTTGCAAGCTATTATGAAACAAAATTCAAAAGGCTGCGCCGATGGGACCACTTTTCTTTATATATACCGTATAAGATGAATCATTGGCGGGAATTTGTTTTGGCAGTTTGCTAAGAAATTGATGGAAAAAGCATATTGGCTGATTATATTTTGACGGTTGGACATCAGAATCATCACTGTCGTATAATTAATGCCCTATACGTATGAAATACCTCACCCACTACAGCTGTTCATGGCCATCACGTTTTCTTAGCTTTCTGATCTCCAACTACATAGAGTGTTGCTGAAGAATTGCTGTGTCAGTGCAAAGAATGTGACTCGGATGACTCCACCTGCTTCATCGATATCTTTACGTCTTCGATCTCATTCTCATGTTTAACCTTTCTGTTAGACAGGGTATAGGCACAACGAACGGCAAGCAGGGGATAGCATCTTGTTGCTACATCACCATGAAGCTTGATCACGAGGGTGATAACGTCAACATATCCCAGTGACCCAATTAATGGCGGATGTTTATATTGGCGGTCGCTGAAAATTCTGCCAATCCGCATCTTATATGGTAGATTGTGCTGATTAGTCTAAGAAGAGCTAGTTGGCATTTACAGAGTCGTACCTACTTGCGGTAAGTATGTACTGAACCTTTCCACAGAAGGCAAACAATGTTACATTGCTACACATCAAGTTTCTTGGTCAAGCTCAATCCTGGACCAGCAAAATTAATCATCAAGATGTTTAAGTGGTTTGGCTTAAACAAACTCATTTTAGGCAAATGATGGTAGACAGTCGTGAGCAGCAAGAACGGAAGTAGATGTTATGCTCAAGCGAAAGATAGAGGGTGTATTTAATCAATACGTTTCGCTCAGGAGACTTTCATCAGTTGAAGACTGAAATGACTAAACAACTCATAATATAACATCTACCTTCTGCTGGTGCTGCTCACCATTGTCTACTGCTGTTTATTGTCATTTACCTAATATCTCAGAGATGAGTCTGTAAAATTTCAATTTCAACTTAAGTTGGTTTGTCAGCCAGTCAGTTATTGAGATATAGTTGCTATTTAAGTAAATGTTAAAAGTGGTTGTGTGTAATATTTGTATCTATACTCATATATTATTTTTGTCTTGTGTTGTTGTAGGTTATGCAGCAAGAGCTGGAAGGAACCTTTCTTGAAGGGAAATTTTCATGGGATGGTCGACGCACTAATGATGCATCTACATTACTAAAACAGTTTCTAAGGTGGGTAGTAGTTGGTGTCAAAACTGTGTTTAGATGTCAAAATGAATGGTAGGCTAGTAATTCGACGTAGGGTAATGGTAATTGGAGAATAAATGAGTTGTGGGATGTTGCTTGCAGTGAGAGACTGAAGATGTTGAGAGATAACTTAGTGGAAATTGGTGTGGTGATGTTTGAATGTATGAATAGTCATAAGTGTTATTGAGTTTGATAAAGTCATGACGACCACAGACAGATGGACAGACAGGCAAAAGTAGCAAGACAAGGAGAGAGACAGACAGTTCCAGACAAATAGTCTGATGTTTGAACATGTAGTCAGTGTGGGGTATGGTTGTCATCAAACAAGACAACATCTTGTTATCTGTGTTAGTGGCTATTTCTTCTGTTATATTGATTTGATTAGTCGATTGCTGGTCCTTGTTTTAGGAATGAATATTATTATATCTTTGTTGTTTTGTGGTATTTATGGTTTCTGTTTGGTTGTTGTAATTGTGGTTGTGTTTATGTTTCAGTGGTGTTGTCAGTGTCTGCATTTATCTCCTAATGCATCTTCTAGTGCAGGCGGGTGGATGGACGGACGGACGGACGGACGGACGGACGGACGGACGGACGGACCGACAGACAGGCAGACAGACAGGGAGGCAGGCAGACAGACAGAAGTCCAATTCCAATGTAATATTGAGAAAACTTAGAAGAATTGCAGAGAGAAATGAAGAATTGGACGACAATGAGAGAGACATTCAGAACATCATTCATTAGAATTTTAGTAGTATTCGATCTGTATGTCTCAGTAGATGGACATTTAGCTTAGCAGTTTTACCTATAGTGTTGTAAAATTTTGCTTTTTGTGTTTAATAGTGAAAGACAGACAGACAGACAGACAGAGACGGACAGACGGACAGAGACAGGCAGGCAGTCTTCATTGGCAATGAACATGTTTTCATTTTTAGGGACTTACCTTACCCACTACTTACTCATGAGTATTTACATATCTTTGCTTCAGTTGAAGGTACACACAATCATTGTAATCAGATAGGTTCAGTTTTCAGTGTGCTAACTACGAGCTACTACTGTTCTAGACATAGCAGATTTTGACAAGAAAATCAAGGCACTCAATCTATTGGTATTGCTGCTTCCACCGGAAAATCGAGACACTCTCAAGGTAAGGTACTGCAGTTGCAAGTTGTTAGCGTTATATGGCAAGTGTGTGCTTTCTAGATGCTGCTAGCTTTTCTGGATCATGTTGTAGCACTTGAAGATCAGAACAAGATGACACTGAACAATGTGGCTATGATTATGGCGCCAAACTTGTTTTACACTCGTGGTGGCCGACGGCAAGATCTCAAAGAGGCACAGAGCGATTTGAAGATGGCGGCTTGCACTTGTAATGTAGTTCGGATGCTCATACGATATCACAACGTTCTGTGGATTGTAAGGGAATATTTTAGTAGTAGCACAAGTCAAATAATGCTCTCACTGTTAACAGTCGGAAGAGACGAATTGGAAGACAGACATGTAGACATAAATACAGACCGACAGACAGACAGACAGACATATGGATTGACAAGGAAGAGAAACGTCTGTGTAAACAGATAGGAAAGAAAGATAGACAAGGATGGACAGAGAAACAGTAACATGCAACAGAGAAAGTTCTATTACTGTCTGCAGTTGATATGTTACAGTGCATGTTGATTTAGGTTCCTCAACACATTATGGTCAAAATTCGTGGTCTAAATGATGTAGATCCCGACAAGAGACGTATTGCTCGTATGGTAAGTTTCATAAACAGTTGCTAAAACACTTCTTGATAATGAATGCACTGCTATAGGCTCGTAGAGCTGTACACAGGAAGAAGGGTTCACCGCCACAGAAACGTATGGAGGAGAAGAATGGAATAAGTGAGGTAAGATACAAGTACCTTTTTGGTGAATGTCAGCATTTAAGGTGTATGAGTTTGTTTTTTATGAACTCATTTGCTTTGTAACCTTGCTTTGAACATGTAGTTGCAACAATCTTTGTCTGATTGTTGTATTTTTTAAATATCTAATCTATGTGTTAAGATACGTTTATGAGATCTGTTGGCAAAATAGGGAGAAAGCTGTTAACAGTGACACAGGATTATGTAACTTGACAACAGAAATGCAAATTTTTGACAACTGTGTGTACACTAGAAATATGAACGTTTGAAGCAGCTTCCTTTCAGATTCTTGATCTCAACAAAGCTCTTGTTATTTGATAAAAGAGGCTGCTTTATGATCAGTGAATGGATGTATACATTGTATTGTTGCATACTCCACTTCTTGTCATTTTGCTTTATGCGGTCAAGGAACAGAACGGTTGTTAGTTGAAATAATGAGTAGAGATATAGGTGCAGATGCAACTAATAGTTGTGGTGGGGCATTTTGATAGTACACATTATGTTGTCCTGTACTGACTGAGGAGTGAAGACTGAAGGATCACAGAATATTTGAATTGGTGTGTACACAATTTTTGTTTTACTTTCTGCACATGTCACCTGTGTGGTATGATTATACTGTAACTACCTAACTTAGTGGTGTAACACAATCAAAGTATAGTACAACTGTGAGATTGTTAAGTCAAACATTGTACATATCAGTGTTTGAAATTTATGGCGGACGTAGTCGTCATCTTGGCAGTGTCACAAAATTTTTATTTGCCAAGGAGTTCAAGACTTTTACATATATTTCATAGATATCAAATAATTATACTGATTGTTTTGGTGAGTAAACGAAATCCCAGGACATTAGATTTGTCACTCTCAGTCTGACCCTTGTAATTCCACTATTCTACTCTACAGCATAAACAACATTTATTAGGCCCACCTTAACTTGAGTGACTTTAGTGGTCAGGATGGCAACCTTGCTGGTATAATCGGTTGTCACATGAACTGAGTTAGTCGTCAAATGACAACTTTACGACCACTTTTGACACACTGACATATGAATTCATTAGCAGATGCCTGGTGCAACATTTTACCACAATTGTTCAGGCAAATTAATTAATTATATTTGAGCGATTGCAATTATGTGTTCTGGTGTCTTTAGTGTTGTGTGGCTGTTAGTGTGAGTTACCATGTTTATTGTGGTGCTTGCAGGCTCCAACACAAGAACGAAAGCTGAACATTATTCGTGTTCAGTCTCCGCACTTTTCCAAAGTGAGCATGTGTGTTGAATTGACATCGACGATGACTGCTGGTGACATAGTGTCAAAGTACCGTAAGAAGTCATTTGAAAACATGGCATTAAAAGGTGTCGGTCCGAAACAACATCCAGTTTTTGAGAGACGAATGAGTTTTGAGAAACCAACTGCAGTTGTGAGCACACCGAAACCACTGGACAATCACCACTTGTTTGAAGTTGGAGGAAATATTGGTGAGAACCAATGGTGTGTTTGTTGTGTTTCTTATTTTTGATTTTACACATCCAAGCAAGTATCTAACTATGTAATATAATACTGTCTGGATATTGCATCGGCAAATCTAAATGCTTCTTAGGTTTTTTGGTGGACATCAATAGCATACATAGTCAGTGACTCACAATTGGATTAGAACAGGATGTGTAGTAGTTTGGTTTGAATTTGAGGTAGTTTGTAAAGCAAGAATGATACAGGAACTGGGCATAACAGCACGAGAGGGTCTGGTATGAGGCTAGATAGGATTTTGTTCTTTTGTGACACCTTAGACTTGATAATGTTGACTATACTTTTATTGCTGTTTTGTGTTAATTCTCATGGAATTTGTTGCTGATAGCAATTACTTTTGGCAGTGACAGTTTATGTACTATTCCTCTCCCCCGATGGATAATTGCTTATCATGCCCAGAAAGGGGCATTTAGGAGAGGAGATTATAGAAGAGGGTTTATTGTTACAACTCCCTGTTTGGTACTCTTAATTAGTAATACCGTTACAAAACTTGCATTTAGAACTGTCAAATTCGAACTGTAAAATCTACTGTAACAGATTCATCATTAGATGGGTCTTCACTTTCAGATGAGCTTTCAATATTTTCTCGTGTCTAATTTGTCTCATAACCGTACTTTTAGCAGGTCAAATGGCATCTATGGCATTCTTGAAAACACGTGCTTTGAATGATCAGAGGTGTAGAATGATCAAGTTGATCATGGACCAAACTAGCTGTTTTATTCATCACATCCTGTTTCACAGAAAGATTCAAGACTTTGAACCCTGGCTCAAGTTGGCAATTGGAACTCATGCACGTTGTGCTGCCTTGTGTTTCTCCTCACTGGAGATTTTCTATGGGGAATAGAAGGGAGAGACTATTGTTTTAGACACATTCAGGCCGTGTTCACACTGGGGCTGGAAAACTGGAGTTTGCACTAATTTATCATAACACCCTACTGTGCTATCATGCTCAAAGTAGGTGTGTTCTCACATGTTGAGCTTGAGCTCATCCTGCTGCCTCTAATTAGTCATAATAGGATGTGTGAACTCTAGCAGACTGCAACTGATTGTATCATGTACTCGAGCTACTCTACTCAATTCCCGTGCAAGAATTGAAACGTCTTCCAACTGCTTTCCGTCTTCGAGTGCCTTCTCCAGGCGTAGGGACCACGTGTGTGATAGAACAGCAACAGCTGTCCGATTTGCTCAAGAAAAGGAAACTGCCAGACCAACACAAAGTAGAGCAATCTTCTTTGATTCATTGCTGTGATACGCAATCTGAATAAGCTGGAATGTTTTGACAAGCGGTAAACCCAGCTAAACCCAGTGCTAACCCGACATTTTGGACCGGCTAGGCTAGTCCTACTCTAACCCACATTCCTGTCGTAAACTGACCTGATGTATTCTAATTGGTTATGCTAAGCAGTAGCAAACCCAGTTCTAAACCCTAGTGTGAACACAGCCTCAGACAGAGGGGATAATTCAAGGTAGTGCAGTATCTTGTATTAATGTGTAGTTCAAGTCTGTGCACTGCAAACCAGTGGGGTGTGGTAGGTTGCATGTGTCATTGTATTGACTCGTGTTTGGATACTGTGCTTTTATTCGACTGGATACTTTAGCTACTGTAGAACTAGTACACAGATAACTTCAAGTAATGTTCTGACAGCTTTACATTTAGCTCATCCATTAGACCAAACAATCATATGTGGTGCTACATTCATATATTTCCAGTTAATTTGCTATGACATAAATAGGGAAGCATATTAACCGAGTAAGCATTATTGTTTTCTATTGACGCTACTGTAGTTCAATCTACATGTTATTCGCACTGCCACTTTAGTGATCGCATAGTTAGAAGATTTCTAAATTTGAAATTATAACAAAAGTAGCCCTCATAACTTTGTTGAGTATTGTCACACGTTTGTCTTGTCACATCATAGATACTTAGTGATTATTAATGTCAGACAGGATGGAGTTGCTACTGATCAGTGGTGTAATTATAAACTTGGGTTTGAATTACAGTGTATTGGTATGCTGGTTTGTTTTCAGATGTAGATACAATTGTGAGTTTTTAGTAATAGTAACTATTGATGTTCAGGTGAACGATGCCTTGAACCAAACGCAATCATCACTGAAGTTCTTAAGGTAAATCCAAATGCAGAATGGGTCATCAAACAAAGAGAACTCGATTTGTAATGTAAATCCTTTTCTATTTATTTTCCCACGTTCAATAATGAAAATCACTACTTTTGCTCTTGTGTAATACGTACTGTATAAGTTTGAACTGCTGCCTTTGCAGTATTACGGATAAACAGCTGGTCATCATGTACTACCCAATTTAGTTTAATTTTTGTAAATTATGGTGCATTCAGGGTAGAGCTTGCCTCATGCATACACCGACGTAATGGATTTGAAATGGTAACGGGTCATCTTTTCATATTTACAAATTTAATTAAAATGTGTGTGTGTGTGTGTGCATCCACTCTGTTTGCTCTGTTTCTTGCTGCAATGCTAAATGAAATGAATGGTCGAGCTGAAAATAGAGGAGTCTCAATTCGATATCGTATGGATGGTGGTTTATTCAATTTTCACAGATTTATGACAAAATCTAAAACTGTAACCACAAAATTAAGAGATCTGCTCTTTGCAGATGACTGTGCTCTGGTAGCACATTCTGCAGATGATATGAAAGAAATTATAAACTCTTTGCAAAACCTGCTCTAAGTTTTGGATTGCAAATAAATATAAAGAAAACGGAGTGCATGTTTCAGCTGATTCCTGGCACAGTAAATTTTGGCAAGGACATTTTTTGTGAATGGTGAAGCACTAAAGAGCGTATCCTCTTTCTCTTACCTTGGCAGCGTTCTTTCAGAGGATTGTAGTGTTGATAAGGACATAGCTGCACGTCTGCAAAAAGCAACTAGAGCGTATGGTGCACTTCAAGCAAGATTATGGAGTCAACAAGGAATAAGAATAAAGACTAAAATCAAAGTTTACAAAGTTGTCGTTCTTGCAACTCTTCTGTATGGATCACAAACGTGGACGCTATATAGAAGAAATATTCAGGATCTAGAAAAATTTCACCTTCGCTGTCTGCGTCGAATAATGAAAATTTATTGGTTGGAAAGAGTGACAAACATAGAAGTTCTGCAAAGAGCTGAAATAACAGGAACTGAATACATGTTGACTCAACAGCATATGAAGTGGGTAGGTCATGTCGCAAGAATGGATGAGAGACGTTTATCAAAACAAGTACTATACGGTCAGTTGTTAGATGCACCAAGAAAAGCTGTTGGTCAGAAGCTGAGGTTCAAAGACACTGTAAGACACAATCTACAGAATGTCGATATTGATCGCAAAAATTGGGAAATGATAGCATGTGACCGTTCAATGTGGAAGAAAATATGAGATTAGGTTTAGATTGTTACGAGGAAGGTAGAATTGACAAAATTGAAGAAAAGAGACTAATGCGCACAACTATACACCACAAAACTTGACTACTGGTACAAAGAACGTTTTGTAATATCTGTCATCGAGTATGTCGTTCCAGAATTGGACTCTTTGCACATGAATGTGTTCATCAAAGACAAATTGTAAACAACTGAATGGAAGTCGTGAACTCATTATTGAGTAGTGAAAAAAAGTAAGGAAATTATGCAATAGCTTGCTATCCCTGTGACTTGAACTTAAGCAAGGAACTTACATACAATTGCTTCTCGCAACTCAGGAGTATAAATGAGTACCTGGTCATTGACTGGGGTGGACATGACCGCTGGCTTGGCAGCAACATCATGCAGCAGACGGGTACTTGTGGGCCTTGGTGTCCAGTACCAGAGCTGCGCCATTGTCAGTACACCTGGATGACTCCGGCCAAGCTCCAGGTGGATTGTAGCGCTGGCCTTAATAAGAGACATAGCACATGGAGGCCCTGTCTCTAGAGGCAGGGGGAGTGATCTCCGAACTGACCTTAAGGTTGACATGGAATGACGCGGAGGGCTGAGCATTTGTCAATTGTGTGTGTGTGTGTGTGTGTGTGTGTGTGTGTGTGTGTGTGTGTGTGTGTGTGCGTGCGCGTGCGTGTGTGTGTGTTGTGTTCACATGTGTGCGTGCGTGTGCGTTGTGTTCACATGTGTGCGTGCGTGTGCGTGTGGTGTGTGTGTGTGTGTGTGTGTGTGTGTGTGTGTGTGTGTGTGTGTGTGTGTGTGTGTGTGTGTGTGTGTGTGTGTGTGTGTGTGTGTGTGTGTGTGTGTGGTGTGCGTGGTATGTACATGTATGAGTAGCAAATTCTTAATTGGTCCAGAATTTGGGTTTTACTACATCTTGTTGTAACCTGTATCGTGCATCATGGCATGGTCATTACATATGGATCAAGCGATAAGGCAGGTGGTTCTGAATAGATCAGTGCAATGTCAATATGTACACCACAATATAACTTATTCAACGGAGACTACTCCCTAAAATGTGTGACACTATGAATATCAAGTAAAAAGAATTGAACAGAGACAAGAATGTTGGCAGTAATGAAGAAACTACGTAAGTTTAGCCAGTCATCAAAAATGTTGAGAAACAGCAACGACTTGTTGACTAATTCCCCACCGTTACTGATCATCCAGTTTTCGTGGAGCCGTGAGGTTGAGTTGCAGGGCATCATGTAGACAACGAAGCTGGTCCTTCTTAGCTGCTATTGCATTCTTGAGTTCATTATATCGCTCCACATCAAACCTTTTCTTTCCAAAAAATCGATACAAGAACAAGAGGTACTGTCGATTCCGGACATCCGGAAACAAGTATTCCTATAGAAATGTTAATAAATATTTACTAGTGACGTTATAT